>NC_050191.1:16137670-16420170 GCF_008315115.2 Sander lucioperca
TTTGCAGTGCCAGAATCCTGCCTGCAAATAAAATGTTATGTGCTTCTCATAAATATACACGGCTTTTCTGATTGAAACTGAAGAGCACCACCACCGTATATTACACATGCAGCATTTACAGTAGCCCCTTTTTATTGTTTTCTGCCTTTCTGTCTTTCTAATTTCGTCTCTTTTGTCCTCCACACCAGAGACCGGGTGTTTCCATCCTGATTCAGCGGGCGACTAGCATTGCTAATAATTCCTGGCAATCCCAGACCTCAAGTCTGATCAATAGGGGAGACAGAGGCAGCAGGCTGCCATCCAGCCCAGTCCTGATGCTGCTATTAAGAGTCTGCTATTAAGAGTCCCCTTCGCTAACACCAGAGCCACATACTATCCCTCTGTGGTCTCCTCCTCCCATACACCACTGACAGATAACTAATAGTGCTGTGATAGTGAGCCACAAATAGAAGTTTGTTTATTTCTCAAGAGGGGTTCATGGTTTGGACCATGGTTTGTAATCAATTACTGAAGTTTTCTTATGAACTCTTTTTTTCACAGCAGTTTATTTATTTATTTTGCCAGCATACTTGAATTGTCAGATTATGAACAAAACATCCAAAACGCTCGCTAGTGCTGCCTACAGTGTGGTGGCAGCTGCCATTTCCATTGTAATCTATAACATATGTTCCCATCTCTGAGGCCACCACAGTTCAGTCATTTCCAGAGGAAACTTTGCTTTACTGAAAGCCGCTGGCAAACAGATGGAGTGCCAACTGGAAGTGCTTCCTAGTGAGAGTGCAAAAAAGAATCGATAGCACAATAAAGTCTTACCACATATAACAAAAGTAGCTGGTATGTCAGAGCTTCCTTGCCAGGCGTTTCTTCCAACCTCTGTTAGGTAATCCATGTAGGGTTCAGTTAGAACGCCGGAAAAGATATCTATGCAAAAAAAGGGCGCAACAATTACCTATTATCCATTTTCATACCCCTAGAGCAGTCGTGGAAAGGTGGAGGGTTTTTATGCTCAGGGCAGAGAATAAAATAGTATGCAGGGTAACCTCGCATGTGAGGCTGTGACCTTTTAATGGTTTGGGTGTCTCGACCCATTGCGTTAGAGATGCAGTGCCCTCTTTGTACACCTTTTTAGAAATGGAATTGAAGCAACACAAAGAGACTGCTGCTTAAACAAGCCTTGGGGAGTTGAGGCAATGGATGGTTTTATTATTAAATGTAGAGAGTTTTTTTCCTCTTAAGCTGCCTTTCTTGATCAATCTTGGCTTGAATTTTATATATTGCTGCTTAGATCTTTGTTCGGCTGTTGCTAAGTCCTGAACTGAAGGGTGGATAAACAGACGATGTATAGCAGTGCTGTAACTCCCGGGGGATCACAGTCCATCTTCTCTTCTTTTTCAGTAATATAGATTAGATTTAGCTTTTTATTCTGCTTTTGATTCACTTACCTAAACACACAGATTTTATTTGATCAAGCAGACTGCCATTATCCTCGGTTTTATTTGCTCTTTGGAAAAAACAACTACAATTTACACAAAGGTTATGCAGGAATTTCTTCTAACAACTAAAGTAATACTATACATCTCATTACAAAGGGGATTTAGTCCAAATTTTGTAAAGGGACTTAGATTAAAGCTGAGTGCCTAATCCCTCTCCAGCCCATAGCAGAGCCCTATTGATGAATCATTCTCTCTTGAGAGGTAGAGGGGATCAATATGCAAACAGGATCATTGATCCTGACTGCTTTGAAGTCATGTCTCTCCCAGCCAGAAATCGCCATCTCTCAGATCCCCGCTGTCACACAAGCCCCTCTGTTCCCTGCTGCCTCGTCTGCTTAATGGCTGTCATAAAACAGCAACCCTGTGTGCAGAATATGTGGCTGTGTATTAGGAGTTAGCAGCCAACTTTACTGACTGCGTTATCCATTTTATAATTCATTTTATGCTTATATCAATGTGACCACAGTAATGGGAGATGTGCAGTTATATTTCTTTCAAAAAAGGAAGCGATGAAGTCATTTATACCACAATGGTGTTTATTGAGTAGATGTCCAGTATTGTGTACACAATTACTTAAAGGATTTGGGAGAAAGATGAGGCTCAATGATGAGGTATGAAGTCCTAATATCCAGTGTTTTCACCGCAGTAACATGTCCCAGATGTTCAGCACAGGGCTCCAGGGAAGGTTTCACCAGTGACATCATCATAGTGGTCCAGACAGACATGGGTATCCCTCCGACAAGCAGGCCACCGTATTATTATGTGGTTCTCTTCAGGACTTCTCTGTCTCTCTTAAAAACCATTTGTAATAGAAGAGAGATTCAATATACCCGAGGTGTGGAAATCCAACTTTTCCAGCCCGCCATACAGATAGTGATCGTTTGACTTAGAGAAATGCAACAAAGCAAACCAAGACTGTTTTTCTGTTTTCCTGAAACCAGTCTTAGTTTTCTCAGTAACAAGTTTTTTTTTCCTTTTTTTCTTTTTCTGGAAAACCCAATTCCTCCTGCTGCCACAATGTGCTGACAGAAGCAGTTATCACAGTTCCCAATAATGTGAGCATTTCCACTGGTGAAAACAATGAAAGGCTTTGGGAAGTCTTGTCAAATCCATTTATTTTACAACAATGACCTATAATGAAGAAGACACAATGGGATTTTCATTCCCTGAGTCAATAGTAGAATTCATTATTTCTTTGATTTTGGCCAATTTAAAAAAAAAAAAAAAAAAAAAAATGTAGTGAATGACAATTAAGGTTATATTGGCATTTCATATTTTAATTTTTTGAGAAAGTAGTACATTCTCAAGCAGTGTAAACATCACTAGCATAAAAGCACGGCATCTTTTGTTGAGTGGATCTATTTTGAGTTGAGGCTTTCTATTTGATTTGATTAGATGGAGAAATCTATTTAGGAATATGTTTGTCTGTTGGGCCACTTTCAGTCGGCTGCAGTTCCAACATCATAAAAATAAATATTGGATTCTGTGCATTGAACACTACCAAGTTCAGCATTACATTCTAAAGGCCCATGCATTTTGTAGAACCTAAAGAAGCTCTATTGCAGACATTTTTTGAAATAACATTCAACAATTATTTTATTATCTTTTATATTTAGCTAATTATTATGTATAACACTAAAATACAAGCAAGTAAGAGCTTAATGTTTGAATAATACTCTTCTCCCCAAACAGGGCCATATACTGAATGTAGTGGCTATATCAACATTTAGACTGCATCTTTGTGCTGCCTTGTGTATTCTCTCCCAGACAGAGAAAGAAGCCAAACAACCCTGAGCTCAGCTCAGTAAGATTGCGCCCTGTCAGGCTGAGCACGGAGGTTTGAGGGTTGTGTTTTTGTGTGTGAGTAGAACTAGGCAAAGTAATGATCTGCACCACACCCGCTCACCTTACAAAGGGAATGTGAATGTGAATTGGGCCGAAATGAATGACCAGCATGAGCTTTAGCCAACGTAGACCCCCTTGGTGCCTATTAAAAGACATAGTTGTAAGCTAGCCTTAGTGACATTTTACATGTAGATGTATTCTGCTCTGCACAGCCCCACATAGTATATTGATTGATCAAAAAGATCAGTGAAGGTCACAGTAAGGGAATGTCTTGAGGTCACGGAAAAGTATTTGTGTTTTTTCAATTCGAGATGGATTGAATTTAAGCACATGGAAGCCATTTGGGTGTAAATTCATGTATACTGTTGATGTATTGAGAGACCAATATAGTAAGGACAATGGCCTTACTGAATTATCTAGATGTGCAGAAAGACCCTCTGTGACTGCTGCATTAGCTGTGGTCTTTTCCCCACTGGCTTACTCCTTAAGAGAATATTCTGACATGGGGAAAAGGTGCAATCTCTACAAAGTAGGGTTGATCTACTCTGCTAAATTCTCACATATTTGCAGTATAATATAGTGTATAGCATGGTGGGGAAAGCCCCACACACACACACACACACACACACACACACACACAGCAGTCGATCAAAGGTGTACAAAATCCTAAGAACCGAGGCTCTGTACTAAAGCAGAGTGACTATGAACCACTACACCTCCGCTAATCAAATTCTCACATGAAGCAGTTCTGCTATCAGCCTTGAGTATACACCAAGAGTTTGCTAGCATTTATTTCCCCCCTTGCTTGTAATGGAGGTGCTTGTCTGTACAGACACAGGCATCTTTGTCTACAACCTTTCACAGCCTTGGCCTGTTTCATGCCCATGCCATTCTGCTCGTAGCAGCCAACACCAGCAATCCCAGCCTGGAGGGAGTTGTTTATTTGAACAAGGCGGTCGATGGCACAGATTGCCCAGTGAGGCTGTAATTACACCGAAATCTAAAATGGCAGCACTTGGAAATGGATGAACTGGTCAATAAGTCACACTGCAGCCTTCCAGTGTGAACCCCGTGTTCGCACATCTGGTAATTATAACCCTTCTGTGCAATTAACACTCACAGAGTAGACGGCAACAATTGATTGTTGTGGTGTTAACCGAAATATAAAGTTATGTTAGAAATCAATGCAAAGGTTGGTCTGCGTCATGGCAATTGCTCATATTTCCCTGGCTGTTTATTTAAAGGGGAGTTAATTGGAGATTGAGGTTTATGTAGTTTTGTCCTTTGTGTTGTGTGTTATATCAGAGAGATGGGAGAGGGCAGTGACATGGCTTTAGTTCAACATCAACATGCTCTAATAGGGATGTGCTTAGTGTCTACCAGAAGATTTGCACGTGGTTTTCACATCAGTAAACACAACAGTAATATCATATAGCTGTATTTTACTATAAATATGTTTTATGTTTTTAGAAAACACAAAAAAACAAGATACTGTTAGTAACCCTTTCTGACCAAGAACCTTAAAGCTGCACATTTTCCAGCACATTCAGAGCTAAGTTGATGTATCTTTAGCATGTGAGAATTTCTTTTGTGTTGTTTTTTTTGTTGTTGTTAGTATACAGCGGAAGTGTCATCGGTTGGCCATAAAACATGAATGTAGAGCTGCAACTATGATTTTAATTATTGATTAATCTTTTAATTATTATTTTAATTGTTATATTCCTAAACAGGCATTTTAAACAGAGAGAATTCAAATCTTCACATTTGAACAACCTGTGATTTTTTTTTTTTTTTTTGATAAACAACGTAAATTATAAATACATTATATGAATAATTGATTAGTTTAATGTTTATTAACTAACCAATTAATTGACTAATCATTTCAGCACTACATTAAAATACATTACTTCTACAATCATGTAAGTCGTGGTCGTTTTAGGGCTTCCTCTCAGAGGGATGCAGGTACAAAGGCACATTCTTATAAGTGCGCAAACATGTACTTGAACGGCTCATGATTGGCCTCACATGGCTTCTCTGAGCACCAATTACTGCCTCTCTGCATGACACCGCGTCTGTGTGCGGAACAGTGGAGGGCCAGTAAAAAAACAGGACGGCCGTCTGTTCTCCTCGTCTTCACTCCTCCTCCTCTCTTCCTTATCACTTAAGACAACTGGGACACAATCTGCCTCCCAGATGTAAAAGTTGTCTGGAAAGATGGACCTTACTTTGCGCCGCCTTTCGTTCTCTCTGTCTGTCTCTCTAGAACGCTCTCTCTCGCGTCTTGTTTTCTCTCGGCCTGCCATGCATTGTTCTAATTGACGATGAAATCTTATGGAAGCACAGCAGGAGATGAAAGCCTTAATGCCAAGGGGGCTACGGAAATCTAGGACGCAACTTGAGCCTTAACTTTATCTAAAAATAAATCCTCCTAAATCATTTCAAATGACATTTTATAATCCTACAACTCTGTTTAAGCGTATGAGGATATTTTCTCTTTTAATTCAGTCAGCTGTTTGCATTTGTAAAGGGAACATGGACCTGCCCTCCATCACAGCCCTTTCAGACTTGAAATCCAGATTTCATTTTCAGTATTGTACAGTAATTCCCATGGGTATGTGAATGCATGCATTATGATTTTAATGAGTTTAGCAGTCATCCGTGGAATATACAGAGCCTCTGTGGTTTGAACCTGCTTATTATTCATGACTTCTTGGTAATTGTGATTATGCTTTGTTTCTGTAAAAAATTGATACCACTATCATCTGCCTGTATGGCACAATTCAGTCAAACCTATGACGTGGATATGTGAAACGGAACCTTTTAGTTGCAATTGTTAAATCAAAAATGTTCTGTGCCTCGGACTGAGAGCCTTGAGTAAACCTGGATCTTTACCAAAGGCACCAATAAACTGGCTTTTTTTAGATATCACGTTACTCTCCTCCAGGCTTTCACCCGGGTCGACCTTGTCCTTGTATCTCAGCTACTTAACCGCCACTGGCACGTTGTTACAGGAGCACAGATGTCTGTTGAAACGGCTGGAGGGCAAAGCGAGAGAGCATCGTAAAATGAAAAGAGTTATTTATTTGCTTGTTTATTTATTTTTCTCTGTCACTGCCATGTCATCTAAAAGAGTGGTATACGGCATCTGTGGCCTCAGGGAAGGGGACGGAGAGTTGTGAGCAAGGATGCTTGAGTGAATACTGCGGAGTGGAGGCTACCTCGTGTCTGATCTCTTTGGCACAGAATAAAGTATATCTAAAGAAGCAAGACATTTAAGAAAATGTGTTGTCATTTGTGTGATGCATTAGGAGTGTAAATGATGTGCAGCACAGCGTGCTGTGTGAAGAGAATGATGCAGGCATGACAACATAGCATGGCAATGAGCATAGTAGCAAAAAAGAATACATAAAAGGAGGTGCAGTTTAAGAAAATAAGATGTACTTTTTAAACATATCTTTTCTTTGTCAACTGTCCAGTCCACTTCATCTACATATGTAAGGAAGGAAGGCTCTGGCTAGGAGGAAGGAGCAGCAGATGGTACTGTCACCTGGAGTGCATGTGTAATGATAGACGGCCACCTGTGCTGTGTTCGGCTCCCAAAACAAGTTTGGACTCTGTGTTATGTGTTGGAACTGCGAGGGAAATTGGCTAAAGCTGCTCCAATGTGCTCTTTCTAGTTGCTAAGGAGATTACTGAGCCAAATCTAGTTGAGCCGTTGATCAAATGTGTCCGTGTGTAGAAATACAGATACTTAAAAATCACTTTAATCTGAGCGCAGAGGGATAGCCCCCATAAAGTGATGCTACACACCGTAGAGTGTAGCATTGTCATGTTCGCATACAAAGTTCGCATACAAACTTGTCTACAGTATGGAAACTTTCAGATCCGTATTTCATTAAATACACTGTTCTGTCACCACAGCACACAAGTTAGTGCTTATCTTTTCCATTTATTGTGGGAGCATCATCATCAAACCCGAGGATTGTTTTTTCTGCAATCTGCGGTGTACAAATAAGCAAGCTCGCAACCGCAACTGTGCAAGAAAACATACAGTAGTCTGTAACTTCAGTCCTGGCAGAACAACATCCTCTCTCAACCTGAAAATTTGCCCAGTCATCATTAGAGAAATCAGAGCAGCCATAGCACCTAAACATCTCATTACTCGCGCTTGTTTGAGCTTGAGTTGGGATTCAAAAAGGGTGGCAGAGGGGTGGAATGGTGAGGGGACTTGACAAATTATAGGGTAATAGATTCTCTCATTAATTTAATATGATAGGTCTTCTCCTTCTGACATTTGCTCTGCTAGGCTGAACTCTCCACATTTAATACCATTTTGGCAGCTTTGGGAGCATATTAGCTTCATTAAAAGTCCCTGAAATGTTAGTTATTTTCCCCTGTAGAGCAAAGTATGGGTTATCCTGCAGCAGTTTAATGGCATCATAATTGAAAGTGACTGATGAGGAAATGTATGTTTCTCTTCTCAAGGAAAAGGCGTAAAGTATTTCTGATATGTGTCCTGCGATTCTTTGTTTTGACAACTCAAATAATTGCTCTCATCATACAGTGTTGATTGGAACATCTGTGATAGTGTGTGAGGTAAATATCCAAATATCCATCTGCCAAAAAAATGAAGTCCATACACTCCTCCAAAACATCAGTGCTCCAGCAAAAGAAAATGCAGATCATGTATCCTGTCTTGCTCTCCTTCCAGCCTGCCTTTATTATCTCTCCCTAGTAAGGAGAGGGGCTCCTCAGAGAGCTGTCATCCATTGCCATCCATTATCTCTACGGCTAGCCGTGGATGGCTGAGCACCGTCAGCCTGTGGAGCACAGTGGGACTTGGGGTTAGCAGGGCTCCGTGTCAAGACGGCTCTCTTGCACCACTGTAAGCCTCCCAGCGGACGGCACCACGCTGGTGAAAAGACAGCATCTAGCCCACCTCCTCTTCCACCACCCACTACCCCACAAAGAGCAGTTAACACACTGTGGAGTCTGTCAGCCCTTTCTCATTAAACTGCAGGCATTTTTGTTTTAAATTATGGTCCCATTTCAAGTTAATTTCAGTTCACCTGGATGGAAGATATGATTTCATCCACAGTCAGATTTATTGTACTCCACCACTGTATGGTATTTTTTTTTAGCTAACCTGTTCTGAGCTGTGTTTATATTTCTCAGATAGCACTACCAAGTGAGGGGAGTCAAGCACTCTGCTCTCTGCGCACAGATCAGTTGAAATCTAGGTTGTTGCAGCATGTTGCATGTTACTTGCGCTTAAGTGGATTTGAAGACTGTACGCTGCAGAGAACAAGAAACAGCCATACAGTAGCATATTTGCCTGCTTAGCTTCATTGAGTTTTTATTATCTTGAGGCGATGCCAAAGCACAGCAATCCATTGTTTTACAGACACCTATCATTTCACTATTAAATAAATCGTTTGTATCTCTACGGTTATTATGCCTCATTGTAATTACTGCACAGCCAAAATAATTTTACATGGAAAACCCCTTCAGGATTTTAATGAAGTGAGCAGCACTCCTGGGAGTGGAAGACTAGATGCAGCAAGGAATGCATGATTAATCCCTAAAAAAATGCCTCTGGAATGCACCTCCCTGGTCTCGATCCAGTTTCGGATCAAAGAACCGTAGGGAAAAAAAACAGTTTACTTGTCCCAGCAGTATATGATACATATGGTTAATCATTTAATGGCTGTGATACTGCATGTCCTACTCTCCCTCATAAATCATGTTTTTGCTGGTCATAATCATTACAGTAATTATTGGTAGAATTTTCAAATTGTGCTCACAAAAGGCGAGCAAGTCCTAAATGTTTGAAAACCGAACATATCTTTTTTTTGCTAGGAGGGCATTGCTGTTTTGAAATTATGTGTTGTTGTATTGTATACTTAATAGGTTCGGGATTCCTTGGTGGTTTTGTACATAATCTACTGTAGTATAAAACATACACACATTTATTTGATAGAAAGTCACATTTCTGCAAAATGTATTTTAGGTTTAAAAGATGTAATTTGTCATTCTTTTTTTTTTTAAAGATTTTTTTTTTTTGGCTTTTATTGCCTTTATTAATAGGACAGATTAAGACAGGAAAGTGGGAGAGAGATTGGGAATGAAATGCAACAAAGGGCTGCAGGTCAGAAATGAACCCGCGGCCGCTGAGACAAGGACTAAGCCTCCGTACCATAGACTGTATAATATTAATGGACAAAGCATCCGGTTCGGCGAAGTGCTGCAAATGCGGAAGTGCCTTAAACCTGCATTCTATCTGAATTCCAGCAGGGGGCAACACGTGCGGTAGCAAAAGGAGGTCGGTTTCTGTAGAAGTCTATGAGAAAGTGACCCACTTCTCACTTGATTTATTACCTCAGTAAACTTTTTCATAATGAGTTTATGGTCTCAATCGCTAGTTTTAAGTCTTCTGCAACACAGAATGATGTTAATTTTTTGAATTATGGTCTCGTTGATTTTAAAATCGGCAATAAAGCAGGGGGTGTTTTAGGGCGTGGCTATGATGCGATCGCCAGTAAAAGTGTGTAACGTAACGTAGAGTGTAAGGGCTCCTCCCTCACTCCTCCCTTTCGTCTAAAATCGTCACATCCGCAACCAGGATGGCTGCGCCCTAAACGGCAAATTCGACGACTCAGAGCAGATCTCCACAAACCAATGGGTGACGTCACACATGCTATGTCCATTAATATTATACAGTCTATTCTCTGTACATGGGGCGCACGCTCAACCAGGTGAGCTAACTAGGTGCCCCGTAATTTGTCATTCTTTATTATCACACATTCCCTTTGTTCAATGTTTTTTGTATCTTTGACATGTTGTGTTTCTCTTCTGAGAGAATTTTTTAGTCATCAACATCTACCCCAAAGATCAGAGCTTTGAACTGAGTGCAAAATGCTCTGTAAAAGGCACGGCGTTAAATATTCATCAGGAGCGCCATGACTTGAGATCAGAAGTTTGGGAATTATGTCTAAAACTTAGCAGTGTAAATGAATCTTACAATTTTTGCTATCTCGCAAGAATTACTCCACTTGACTTTTTCGGTGGGTCAGCCAGAAAATAGGAAAATGCTTGGCGCAGAGCACTGATGATCTATATTCACACTGTGATGTGGTCATGGCAGTAAATGCTTTTATAGAATAGAGGAAATGTAAGAAAGAAACCATACATAAATAACATTTTTAAAAGTTCTGTATTCAATCAGCTTGCATTGTCCCAGAATGCACTCCTCCTCCTACAGCAGTCCAATCTAATAACCATGCTGTTGTATGTCAACAATCAGCAGCCTTTCAGTAAAAGGAAAAGGTCTTAAGGCTTGAGGCGTTGTTGCCCTTTGTAATAATAATACCCAGGGTTTATTGGTATGTCTGTTTGCGCACTCATTCGCACACACACACACACACACACACACACGCACACACACACACACACACACACACACACACACACACACACACACTCAGAAATACACACTCTATACAGCTGTGTTCACATCATGACTAGCTTGGTTCTGACCAGTTGTGGGTGTTGTGAGAGGCATCTAGTGTTCACTGCTTTACATCACATTACATTGTTTTGAGGAGTTATCATAGCAAGTTAGCAAGCTTAAATTAAGTAGCACCAAACAAAATACACACAAGTGACTACAGAGTTAACCACTGACCCTAACAATGGACGCAGCTGTGGTATAAACTTTGTTTATATGACAGTTCCTCCTGCAGTCCTTCAGATACATGATGTAGCAGTCTGGGAAGGTTTGAATCACAGTTGTGATCTATTTTCCATTAATGATGCTGAACTATTGTTCGTGAAACAAAGCTGCATCTGCAGGGTCAAAAGGACACATCAGAAGCACCTCTAGTCACTTGATCCTTGGTCATATTGCAAACAATGTGAAACACAGTTTATTTCCTATTCCTAATCCTGGTGTGTTTTAAGGCCGTGTTATGCTCTGATGAGTTTACTGTCCGGGTGACCTGTAAAATGTCAGACATACTGTAGACATGCACACAAAGGCATGTAGACCTCCAGCAGCCAGGTGAATCACAAACCACAGTCATTGCTCTGCTCGCCATTAGAGACACACCCATTTGCACAAGCAGACTCATTCAGTCCAAACACGCCAATTAATTACTCATCTGACTCTGTCTAAACATCTCCAAAATATTGATTTCTTTTGTTTACGAAGTACAGTTGCGTGTGTTCATCTACATGTAGCTTATGTGCTTGCACACAAACATTAGCAGTGTCACATTAATCCAACATCTGTGTATAATTGCCCTCCTAATGGAATGGGATCGTATCGATTTATGAAACTAAGTGGACGTCTCATTTCAGACTTGGCTAAATAGAGTTTTAGTGATTCCCTTTGTCTGTGGTCCTATTGTGTACCTCTGAATATCAATCGTCAGAGCCATGTAAGGCAACAAAAGAATAATGAGCATACTGGGACAGACCTTTTTTGTGTGTCTAACAGGTCATATGGCTGTCAACATTTTCTGTTGCATAGCCCGATCCGAGCTTGTCAGGCTTATTGCAGTCTGGAGAATAAAGTAATTTAGAAAAAGGCAGAAACACAGAGCCAAAAAATCTTATCAAAGCGATTTTTGTCCGCCAGTGAGCCAGGGAATATTTTAACATGATTGCAACAGTAATACCCTCGCTCAAGAATGTCTGTATCTTGAAGAAAGAAAGAGGCAGTTTGCTGAATTAGAAGATTTTCTTTGTTTGCGTATAAAAGTTCTTTGTACCAAAAGGTGCTGTCCCTGGAAGCATCCATTTCCAAACTAATAGCTCATTGATTTGCAGTCTCAGGCTTTCTAAAGTCCTTGTTATCCTAATTTTTTTGGCTGACATTTTCTTTTGACCTTGAGCTTGACAAAGAATTTGATTGGAACAAAGTATTGTTTTCTCCCAGCTAGAAGAGATGAGGCCAACAACGGGTTTGGCTCTGAGGACTTGTGTTAACTAATCTGTTAACCACACCCCCTCCTCACTTATTCATCTTCTCATGTCAATATTTCATGGCCCTGCTATCGACAGTAAAGTTGACCTAAAGCAGTCTTGGGCTAGACTGAGTAAAACCAGCCCGATCTGCTGGCGATTTGATTTTGCCCTGCAGCTCAGGCTGGAAACCTGTACATTTATCTATCCTGCTTCCGTTACAATTTTGTGGGGACCAATCACAAACTGGCTTATCCACCTGGCGCGCTATTGGCAGGTTTAACACGATGACGCTAGAGAAGCGACCAAGCAGCTTCTTGTTTACATTCAACGTAACGGCCACCGAAGCGCAGCAACCCGTTGATGCCGCTGTCGCTGCTACGTCACCCGGATCATTGGTCTGATTGGTTGAAGGGCTATTCAATTGCGTACAGAGTCATTTGAACTATGCCCGTTGATCACGCCTCTTGTGCAGTAGAAAATACAGAGCAAACTCCCCAGGCTCTTATCTTCTTATCTTAAAAGATTGAGCTTGGTCTTGTGATAGCCAGAATAGTCTCGGGCCTGTTGCGGTTGCTAAGTCCGCTCTCGGAGTAGATGACAGGTCTCCGAGCTTGTCTCTGCAGGCGCTTTAAGAAAACTTGCGCCTTTGACTGCTGCAGTGCAGTTCATCCATTACATTGTGACAGCTTGATGAATGTGTCAAGCAGTTTAATTAGAGTTTGTGTTCTTAATATCCCCCCCTTGTTCGACGATGTTATTACCTCAGTGTGTGATTCAATGTGATTATTCACCGTTTTGATAAGGCAATGTGATGAAATGTTATTTCTCGCACGAGTGCGGTAGGTAACGAGCATTCTCACAAGATGGATCACTGATTGATCACAGCCTTCACTTTACGACTGAGCTGATTTCAGCTGGTTGCAATTCAGAAAAGGTTACAGGCACTTAGAGCTGCCAAGTCTCTCACTTGTCCAACATTCTTGGCCGATAGAAAAGTGACAGGCAGACAGCTGGTCCCTGACTTGTCAAACTTGTTATCATAAGCTTCTTTTTCACCAGTATGTTGATATAACTGGGGTATTAAAAAAAGCACACTTCAGTTCCATTGGTGCATGTGGGCACATGTGACAGCAAAGATGTTTCAGTGTGGTGAAAAAAGTAGACAAACACCCACTTTATTTGTTTGCTTCTGCAAGACTGATGGCTTGTGTTGTCATTCTGACATTTCTAGTTGATCTTTATTGCACTGACGTCTTCTTTTAGTTTTTGTTACACACGACACCCTTTTGTTTTGCTTCAATTAATTAGAGAGAATCATGCTGAAGCTATTTTTAAGACATTTCCAAAGTGAGTCGGATGAAAACTTGCAGATCCAAGATGTGTTGACAGTATGGTTACTCTGCCATTAAAATATGTGTGCATTGATGTTGAAATGAACACTCTTTCATGTGCAGGAAGCCGGTGTGCTTCCTTGGAAAGTGCTTCAGCCTGGCCAGGGTCGCAGATCAGTGCAGATACTGTTTGAAAGTGTCTGAGTTTTTTATGCCGGCGTCTCTTCTTTGATGCTCCACTGTTACAGGCTGTGACAGACATGATGAGCCTTGTCTTCCTCCACCTCATCTCAAATCACAAAGCCAATGCTCGGGATGGCTGAAAAAAACCCAACTAATTATTCAGCGACTGCTGTTGAAACAAAGAGGTGATGAGAGAAGTAGTCCCTCTGTAGTATGTTTTTGTCAGGATGCAGTGTAGTAATAAAAGAGATTACTGACTGGTTTGCAGGTCTTTTAGAAAGAGGTAGTTCTTTTGAAAGTGTGTTGTAGTTGTTATGACAGCAGAGATGTAACCTTGGGATAAATGTAATTGTAAACGTGGCTGGCATTTTAAATTTTAAACCTGCGCTGGGAGACAGTTACCTTGAAGGACAAAAAGCAATGTTAAAGCTTTAATAGGATAAACCAGCATCCAGACAGCATTCTCTTTCATAGACAGCCAACAGGCTCACACACACACACACACACACACACACACACACACACACACACACACACACACACACACACACATGCATGCAAACAAACAAGCAAGTAAACACAAACATACACACTCTCAATGTTTCATTTACATTTACACTAACACTTTCAAACATCCACGCTCGCCGTCACACCTCATCGCCCCTGCAAAGTTCCACACACATCCATCACTTGTCAGTACAGAGTGAGTGTAAGATGATGATGGATGGTTAGATGTTTCCACAGAGCGCACATTATATCCTGTGTTGCTGGAGAGCTTAGCTGGTTTCGCCTCAGGTGTTCTCTCTGACCCGGAGGTTAATTGTCAGAGTCAGTCAGCATGAAAAAGTCGTGTAAAAGTCAGATGGCTAAACCTGTATTTGCAAAAGGGAGGACCATTTTCCCGGCTCAGTTTTAAATTCAGTCATTAAACACTATGAACAGAAAGCCATAAATAACAAGCAATGTTTAGGTGAGCCCACGTTCACTTCTTATTGTGATTTTGTTCCACGCTATTCGTCTCATGAGGTGCAGCAGTTGTCTCGGGGTGTTGAAGTGTGAAGGTCCTTCTGACAGTGCACCCCTCCCTCTGTGCCAGGAACCGCAGTACTTTCCCTGTGCCAGTGTAGCCCACAGCATCACCCTGCAGGTTCCAGCCTGCAACCAGCGTGACCCCGAGCGAGGCCGTGCTCGCACGCCGCTTGGCGCTGCCCTTTTCCCACCTTACACAGGCGCTGCTTCTGCCAGCGCCGCCATATGTTTTGCCATCGACTGTCATATATAGAGGGCAAAGGTGAGAGATGCCCAGCAGTAACGTCCTGGCAGAGTGCTCCACCCCATCAGGGAATCGCACATGCTGTGACACATTTCCTGGTGTGGTGTTATATTTTGACAGTAGGGTATGTGTTGGCATTTAATTGTGGAAATGCAGATTCACAGCATGGGTATTTTTTATTTTCTCCTCAAGCCTGATCTGCCTTTAGCTATTTCTTATTTTGGCTTTTTTTGTCCATTCTTCATGAAACAAGTATTTTTCCAGCCAATTTGGTTGAATGCCTGTCAATGACTGCTTTTTTGTTGTTGTTCTCCTCCCCTTCCACACACTTTAATGCGGTGATCAAACAACCTCACACAGTTAGGAATGACAGAGTGCGGCCACAGATATGGAGGTAATGTTTCCTGTTGAATTGACCCTCCTTGGTGCTTCAGCGTCCTGCTTCCTGTCTTTTGGAGAAAATAGGACAGTGCTGTGATGGCCTGTGGAGAGAAAACAGAAAAACCCAGTGGAAACCTGGAGAGAAGGGGACACTCACTATTGTTAAACACATCACTTACAATTTTTCACTCACAGGCACAAACACTACTTTATGGTGCCATTATTTCAAACATTGTGAGCATGAATACTCTTATTGATGGATGTTCATGACCTATGGTCTCTGTGCAGCTTCCCTGTGGTGTCTGGGAATTATATCTGTTTTTAACATTCCTTTGAGCTCCTGACTTCATGTTGTCAGAATGTACAGCGTGTATCAAGAATTCCATACTATAGGCTGTCATTGTGCAGAAACAGTAGGTTTTATTTAGCACACATCCTAAGGCTAATGGTGACTTCATATTTAATGAGAGTTCAGCCTTTGCGGTTTGGTAGGAAGATTTTCCAAGTGAAATCACATCAGTAATTCCTTACATAGAAGGCTTGAACTTGAAACACAGTTGGCCAGGTGCAGCCAGAAGCTGAATATCAGCAGCTCGCCTGCTCTCTCAGGTACTGCTCTCTCCCAGATGTTATGTAGCATTTCAGTAAAACATAATTCGCAGCATGAGCATAATCCTACTTGGTAGTGTGGCACTTCAATTGAATAATTACTCTCTCTCCACATGTGTGTTTTTAAATGACAAAGTGTACTGTCTATAAAGAAGCAGAATGGTTGCAGCTGTTGCTATAGCCACATGGAAGGTGACTTTATATATTCAGTACTTGTTGAATTACCTCTGAAAAGCCTCCAAGACCATCACAATTTTGACCTATGAGGAATCTATAGAGAAAAAATATATCTACTCATCTGTCCATGCGGAAGCCCCACTTTACACAAGGGCCTTAGCAAAATAACAGTCCATGCATTTAAATAGGAATATTATAATAATGACAGACCATCACATCCAGTGTGTGTGCGTGTACATCTGAGTGTGTCACATTTTTTTGTTTTTGGAGAGGGGGAAGGGTGTAGGCCATAGAACATGGCAACACTGACAGCTCTGAGAGTCCTGGTGGAGAGACAAGTCTGAACAGTTGACCTCATGGCTTGGTCTTTATGTTAATGCCAGAGAATTTGTAAGCAGCCTGTTTGGGCCTCGAGGGCACCAGTAGTGACGGAAATATATGTGAGAGTGGTGATAAATTTATTCTTCTCTTTTCTGTACCCGTCAGCAAAAAATGCAGCAGATCATTAGTGACTGAGTGGGACAGACTTTCTTTCAAAAAGAGAAATCTGTGTAGGTGGTGCACTGAAGTGTGTCTGATGAAACAAAAGAGAGAAGCGAGGGTGGGCTGTTTGAGTGCTGCCAGTCAATCATGTCAACCTGGTAACTAGCGAGCAGTAGCAGAGCTGTAAACCAGTGGTTCCCCACAGAGGCGTTGATTCACTTAATATACCACAAATTACTGTTTAGGACGCAACATTTTGTATTGCATGTTTTTAATTTAGTTGGGTATGTGATGTACATTAGTTCAGCTGCAGCTGATTTAAATGCACTGCTGCTGCCAATTAAGACCTGATGCTGGACTGATTTAAAGAAAATAATTTTTTGCTAAGAAATCTGTATATGTATGTATGGTGTTTGTTTTGACCTGTGTACGTACTTGGTCAAAATAGAATAGGTTTAACTTATTGCAGCATCATTATATTCACACATATATTCACCTTTTTTTATTAGCTTACACATAAAATGAGGAAAATTCAAATTTCCGTTTGGCTTGAAGGTTCAGATGTCTGGAAGGTAACCAAGCACAGAAGAAAGTATGTTTTCTGCTACTTAGTTTAAAATTTGTATTGAAAAGATCTAATAAACACATTTTGCAATTCATGCACTCTGTTTCACAAAAGCAAGCATGCAGTTAAATAGTTAAAAAATAGTTAAATAGTGCAGCCAAATAGTGCAGCCAGCTCTAGAAAAAGGTTTGTAAACAAATCTCATAACTCAGAATGGCTTCCAGACTTGCAGCTTGTTCTCACACATCCCCCGGCGTTGATCCCAAAGCATGATACATGATAGAAACAACCTCTAAGATTAAGACTATAATAGTTTGTCAGCTTTTGAATTTGAAAACTCAAGACTGGTTCTGTTTCAGCTCATTGAATAACCCCAAAAAAGAAAAATCAATTTTGGTTAAAAAAAAAAAGTTGTGAAAATGTGTTTCCTTAAATACAGTTTGAAAACCATGACATACCAAGAGCTGAGCCAAGTCCAACTGTAATTCAGTATAGACCTCCATGCTCCAGCCAGCAGGCTGTAGAGAGCATTTCAGTGGACATGGACTAATAACTTAGTATGTTATTGCAAACAGGAGGTCATATTTCTCCTGGTGATCAGTCTTGCTGAGGACAGCTCCTATAAAGAGTGGCACAAAAAAGAGAGAGGCAATTAAATGAAAGGTTTTTGTTGAATATGGGCCTACCCACACTGACAGCATGAAATTGTTAGTTGTAACCGAGCAAACGCCTCAAGCAATTTACCTCCATAGAGTGTATGAGAATGTAATTTATTTTCATTCACTTTGGTAAACGGATCACAGTAGCTTGCGATGTGTCATTTGGCTGTCTGAGTGTATTCGGTGACATCTGCATGTCTGTTAAACTAAAAACGCGTTACCTCATTAACTATTTGATATTGGCTCACACACTGTGTCTGGCCACTTCATCCGAATCTGTTCCAACCACTTAAATAAAATGTGGGGAGTATTTTGCTTGTCAGCTGTCCCGGGACCCGAGATGGGACCGAAACCAGTTGGTACAGTAAGGTTTTCTAAAATAGTTTTATCACATACTGAACAGCTGCTGAACTCCTGTTCAAAATGCAGTTCTTGTTCGGGACACACCTGACTTCAGAGTAATCGCTGCAGTTAACTTACATCAATTAGCAATCCCAAGCATCATTAGCTGCTTATACTTTGCAGCCAACACCATCACTAATTCAAAACACAGTGTTAATTGTTAATGCTCTGGTAATGATTGGTTAATTGTCTTAATGATATAGTAGGATGCTGATCAAGTCACTTCAAGGGTGGTGAATTTGGGGATTTGTACTGAAAAATGTTTTTTTTCTTCTGTTTCTTCCATGCTTGGATCCCTCCTGTGATGACTCTTCTTCTTCTTTTGTGTCCAGGTAAGAATACGTTCCTAAAATCCTTCCTCCTTATCATGCCCTTGTTTGCTTTTGTCTAGCATTGAGACAGATGAGCAACAGCTACAGCGAAAACGTGGGCATCATTGTTTTCATTATTCCTTTGTTATTACCTTACATGTGCTCTAACACTGAGTGATTGTGTCCTTGTCTGCTGATTCTGTCACAATGCAACTAACCCAATTCAGTGCACTTTGCTTTGCCTCACTGCCTTCGGGTGCACGGCAAGAGAAACACAAGGATGTTTCTGCTGAATTACTCTCAGTGGATCTCTGAACCATGAAACAAAATGACTTCCTTAAACTTTTTGTTTAATTTCACAAGTCATACACTTCTGTAATTCAGCGTGCATCTAGGCTAATACAAATGAAAGGGGAAATCAATAAAGTGTTACAGACATGCAAAGTAATGCGATAGACAAAGGCTTGTGGAAAGAAGATCCACAGCAAGAAAACCCCAACAAGGTCACCTCATTCCTCCTCTGAGCATCCATTGAGCAGTCGAGAATGGGGACGGGAGGAGTGTGTGTGAGACAAGATAACACACAAGAATGGCATAGCGTAATTGAGATATCAATCAAGGGGGTTATTTCAGGGGTAATTGCTGAGGTCCTTTGGTTTGTGTTTGTGCCTGTGTTTGTGTGTGTGTGTGTGTGTGTGTGTGTGAGAGAGAAAGAGAAAGAGAAGATTGAATGTAAAAAAACACGTGAATAGTCTTGAGAATCTGTCATTCATCTTGGTAGAATAGCCGTCGTATTCATTCCTGTTATTTTTTGCCTCTCTATGATGCACCAAGGCTCAGATGCTTCTGGTATTAACAAAAATTAATAAATAAATCTACTATCTGTCTGTTGCTTACAATAATAGCTTCATATTTAGTTACAGCCACGTCTACATTTTCTAGTCCTATTTAAAAAAATAATAATAAATTGTTTTTTTACACAGGCAAACATTGAGGGCATGGTTTTTATTAAAAAAGATTCTGTCGGATTTAATTTTAAAATTGTATGGAGTTATTTTGGGGTTATTTTTCATTTGGCTAAGGACAATAAATAAATGATATTTATGAGTGGGTTTTACTTTTCATGCCAGGGGTTGCTTTGCAAAGATGGATACTGTGTTTTTTTTTTTCCAAATTGTAGAAGCCTCATTTTGAAATGGAACGCCTCGGTGACATTCATACAGTACTTAATGTTTATGCATGTGGAATGTTTCACTTTATTAAATGCCAATCTGCTTTTATATCAGAATGGATGGCCATTTGAGACTTTTTGAGAGGCATCAAGCTTTGTTTTAAGGGCAACATAGAGCTCATGAATATTCAATTTCCTCATGAGATTACTTCCTGTTATAGCACGGCTCTGCTCCCCAAGGACATACTACTACAGAAGCTACACGCTCTGCTTCAGGCACACACACTCGTACACACTTTATCCCTCACACATGCCTGCATGTGGGCTTGCACACATTCCCACATACACAAGTCCAGGTAGATTATTTATATATTAGCATAAGAATGTTCACTTTTAATTTGCCATTTTCTGCCCAAGTGCTTTCAGATACTATACTCCTTGCATGGTTAAATCAGGGAATAAGCTTTTAATTGTGGTGATGGTAATGAGAATAATGGCCCTGGGTAAACAGGGTAAAGTTTTTTGGCTTTGGTGGAATTGTCCATTATAACTGATCATATTTCTTCACACTGCTACTGTGCCGTTGCTCCACTTTTTAAATAATTCTTTGGAAACTCATCCAGTAGAAGTTTAGAAAAAAATTGTGATTTTCCAAAATATTGAGCTTTTCCTTTTAGGGCTGCCCCCCCTTAGGGGTTTCTGGTGATGCAGATATTTTGGGGTTTTATTTTCCTATGTTATGAGATGTCTATTTCTGAGAGTTCTGCCTCCACCACAATACAATGGAGGTGGATATAATTCTGTTTGTGGTGCTCACACTTTTAAAATTACATTAAAAAGTTCAGCAGTGTCTCTGGATAATTCACAGATATCACTGTCAACAGTTTTCATTGGAACCACTTTCCTCCAAATAAACTGTTGACAGTGTGTTCTCTCTTTGAGCACCACAAAAAAAAACTGCATTATCTTCCATTGTGTTGGTGTGGAGGCAGAAATCTCCAAGATACACATCTCAAAACTTAAAACCAAAACTACATGGCAATTTAATGCTAATGCACCGTTTTAAATTGATTTCATACAGGATGGGGCAATATAAGTCTTCAATATATCTGCAGCATATGTGAGTGTGGTTGTGTGTGTTGGACTGAAGACGTGTAGCACTGACTTACAACTGGACATCTGGATTGGTCATCATCACTTGCTCTAATTTTTACAGTTTGAATGGAGGACATTTTTAGAAAAAGGATTTTTTTTTTCTTCACTAACTTAATACATCACCGCACAGTAAAGACTAACACAGCTAACTCAGCCTCAGACCACTGCCTGTGCTTTCAGATGATGTGTTTATGAAATGGAACTGTGGAAGGAACTATAAAGGAGGAAATGAAGGAAAGAGATGTTATTTCAGGATGGAAGGAGCGGGTTGTGGAATTTGTCTTCCTCTCTTTACTTATTAAATCATCAGCATCCTTTTTCTTTTTTCTTTTTTTTTTTGCCATCTTCCTCCTCTTTCTTTTTGCTTTGCTTATGACATCTTATAACACCAATACCACCAACTAACAGACATGTAATACCCAACACAAAACCTTCCAACCAGCACTTCACCAGGCTCGCACATTCTCTACGCATGTACACCCGTTCAGCTATGATCAACTTGACTGACAACGTGAAACACCCAATTATTGGCTACCAGCAAACAATTATTCACATTATTCACCCAATCGTCATTCAACGCCGGCAATTAATGATGGCTTCAGCCAACCATGAAGCGGACATGATGGGGGCATTAGGACAGCAGTCGGGGGTGGCGATGTGGCGAAATGGGAGAAGGATGTTTGAGCATGTTGTCAACAGGCCTGAGATGTGGATGACAAATGACCAGGGCTGGTTTCTCATCAAGCTGATGTCTATTATTCATAGAGCTGTGTCTGATTGAATAGCGTAGTTTCAAAAGAGAGCCACAGGATTAAAGGGCACCTTTTATGTGGAATTAGAGGCCCTTTTTCAGGATTTTAAGCACCTTTGGATCCAGTATTGCTGACGTTTTCTCAATTGGCATATTGATTAGTGGTTGATAGATTTAATCTATGAATGGATTTGTCACCTTCAGTTGTCTTGAGCTGTGATTGCTTTCATCCTTGTAAAAGGGTCAAGGATGTAGACTTTTTGTCTCTTTCTGTCTGTACCTCTGTAGTGAAGCAATAAAGTTAACTATTAACACATCCACTGTGACTCATAAAAGAAGGCACACAAAAGGAGAACTAGTCTGCTGATAGAAGAAATATTAAGTTTATCATGCAATTGGTTATAATGTAGATAATAATATATCTGGGATTCTTTGCAAGAGTGGATTTTAAGATTGTATGTCTTCACATTTTGTCAGGATTTCTTTTTTTGCATCTCTTTTTATTTCTCGTCTCCTACTTTTTGGGTTTCTTAACAACGTTCCAGGTTTGTGTTAAAGGTGTTTATACAGTAAATGCAATGCTTTTGTGTGTATAAATGTGTCTGAGAGGGAGGGGAAACTGGCTGCTTATGGGACAAAAGGACTTACAGTAGTCTGGCTGATGCTAACAAGAAAACTCTCTGGTGCTTTGAAGAGAACTGATGCTATGCATCAGCACTTTGCAAGGATACAAAACAACATTTCGAACCATGAAATGGAAAGATACAAACCTCTCCATTGAGATTTGTTCAGATATGTATTTAACAAAATCCCCATCAATGAATGTCCCCCAAACACACAAAGAGATGCATAACAACTGCTGTAAATGGACTGAAAAAGATTGAGAACATAAGGGAGAGTGTGGCAACTTGGCTGTTAAATGTGATTCAGATTTTTTTTTTTCACTGAGAGGCAGACAGACAGACAGACAGAAATGAGAGATGAAGGCACAGAGGGCAAGAATGAAAGATCACAGATAGTCATCATTATCTAGCTCCAGTCCTCCCAGTGGTGGAGCAGATCAATAGTGTACCCAACACACACACACACACACACACACACACACACACACACACACACACACACACACACACACAGAGAGAGAGACACAGACACACACAGCTCACAATTGCAGACATGCCTGTGCACACAATGTATTGCTCTCAGTCTTCAGTGCATGTTGCATACACATTACACATCTGAACAAACATTTGCTCTGATTATGCCTATTTGAAATGTTATTGGGCTTGGTTAACTGTGGCTTTAGAGCATTTCAATGAATCCAAAGCAGTGACCTTTTCTGTTTAAAGACAGTGTATCTGGCATAAAGCTACAGTAGGCTGCACAGATTGTCAGTAGTTGTAATTGTAGAGGTTTGTAGAGTCAACCTTTTTTTTGTCCCCTTTTACATGTCACACCTCTCAGCTTCACATGGATGTGTGCACACATGTACACATACACACTTCCAATCATTCCAAATCCCAATCTCAATGAAATTAGGTCATAATATTTACTGTGTTAACGAGTTTCTATTTTTGAATAATTAACATGGAGTTAGCGGGATTTGAGCAGGGAATTGGGTCTCGATATAATCCTCCATGCCTCCAGTGAGCGCAAATGTATTGTATGTGAGACCGGTTAATATCTATTCTGGACTGGTTGTATGGAAGATGGATTAGTGTGGTGTTTGATTGTTCACTGAAGATGTTTTTTTTTAAAGAAGAAAAACAGAGCTGCTTTAGATTTTTTGGTATCTTTGTACCATGACTGATGTGTAGGGGTTATTACATGTATATATACATGAAAGAGTGTAATATTTCTAAAAAAAGAGCAGAAGAAAAAAAGAGAAAGAAAATGACATGCCTGTCTGCCCTTTTTGGAGTTTTCCCAACAGCTCTTCAGCTCTTGGGAGCAGCTCAGAGAGTCCTCCAGCCCCTCTGATTTGCATTCACTGTAAAGTTCAACAAGCCAAAGCCTGCTGCCACAACAGTGAGGCAGAGTTCGAGTTTTTCTCACTCTTAATCAAATGAAGGGCAGGCTGTTTGTGCAGCAGTTTCATCATCTTTATTTTGTCCGCTTGATGCATCGAAAATGAAGTTAGTTACTCTCTCGGGGAGCTTGGGCAGGGCTTGATAGTCACTCTGGGAGAGTGGAAATCTGATCCAGAAAATACAGATGTGTATATCTGTGTGTTTTGTGTCACTTCCTCGCATACACACCAACACTGGAAAACCAGATGTTCTTCCGTGTTTTATTGCTAGCTGCCCCAGGAGAGAGGAGAGCCACCTGCTGGAGGAGCTGTGATGCTGGTGCACCATGACCTTGAATATCTATAGCGAGCATCCATCTGCTTCCCGTGCTCACCATCCTGCTGTGCTGCATTAAACCTGTATAACATCTGCTAGGTGGCACTGTGGCTCAGCAATTAGTACTGTCACCTCGTACAAATAGAGAGTCAGTAAACTGAATCCCCAGAGAAAGAAGGGTTTTAAGTGGTTTTAGTCCATCAGACACATAGATCAGACACCAGATCTTCCAGTCTTAATGATACCAGGTCTTGATGGACTAAAGAACTTTTGTGGGATCATCATTCCCCCTTTGGTTTGGATGCATGCCATGTCTGTGAAATTCCATGTGTGTACAGCATATATCTACAGACAAAGCAAAAAGATAGAGGAGCCAGAGTCTTACTCAAGCAGAGAACTTGTTTGTCTCTGATCAGTTCGAGGAGCAGATATGTGTGCTATTTGTCACAGTAAGCATCTTTACATATCTGCTTTCCAGGTCAGCAAGTGGCAAGGTGTGCTCATTATTTTTCTGAGGATGCCCCTTCTGAGTGTTCGTAGTCTCTTTGGTCATGCCCTCCAATGATTTATGTACTCCACTAGGAGAACAAGGCCCCCTTTGTCCAACCATTGTCTCTATGGATGGTGCCAGTCGCCATCATAGGAAAACAAAATGCTCTCTGTCAGCCTGGTTCCTACAGTATATGCAACTGCAACACAGACACAGCAGGGACTTATACAGTTCCATAAATGGCCCATAACTGTGAGTGTGAATGTGTTCTGATGTCTAGTGTATCATTTGTCCATTGACCATTACAAGCTAATATTAGGTTAGGACAATTAAATAGGAACATCTACAGAATCTAGCTGATTTAAGCTAGATGTATGGATCAAAGCAAACATAAGAGCCATCGGTGTGCTTTCCCATGTTACCTGAATAATAAACCTTGCATGAGTTAGCGATACATAATCAATTCAATAGGGTGTCACATTATCAGGGATTAAATTTGATGCCAGATGAAATGAGACGTGTTACGTATTTAAGATCTAGTCATCTTACTTTCTCACATACCCAAGCCTCATATGTTAGAGAAGATTATTACACACCTTATGCCCTATCTTGCACCCGGCGCAACCTTTGCTAGTTTAAGACCGATGCAGTTGTAAATTTCCCGTCCAGCACCCGCGTTGTTTGAATAGCAAATGCACCTGCGCCCGTCTTTGCGCCCATGGGACCTTACAGGGAGATGTGTTCAGGTGAATTCTTGGCGTATTGCTATCTTGAGGCAGCGGAAAGTGATCGCACCATTGACCAACAAAAATCTGGTCTAAAGTCAATAGCGCAGCATTTCATTGTTGTTTTAACAGTGCATTAATAAAATGCGCTGGGAAGCGCAGCAGCACACAAACATGCAGAAGATTACAAATACAAATATCAGGGTGCAAATCCGCCATCATAATAGCAATGTGCCAAGGTACAAACGCGCCTGTCTTTTAAAGGGAATGGGAGATGACACTCTGATTGGTTTATTGCATGTTACGCCCAAAACACACCTATGAATTAATGAAGACAGTAAGTACAACCCTTTTGAACCATGCACCTGGCCCACGGACCCTTTTTACCACCGTCAAACTAGCAAAAGTGGATTTGGACACGCCCTAAACACACCTGCGCCATGTGCTTCACGCCTTCCGTTTAGATCGTTAAAATAGGGCCCCCAGTGTCATAGCAACCTGTATGTAAGGAATAAAAAAAAAGAGGCTGGACTGGTGTAGAAAAGGAGCAGTGACAGAATAAATAACTGGAAAGGAAGGAGCAGGAAGAGACACAGCAGTGCTTATGCAAAAACCAAGAGCAGAGGAGAGAGAAAGAAGGAGATAGACAAAGATGCATGTTTCTTTTTTTTTTCTTCTTTTTTGGGCATTTTCAGCCTTCATTATTTTTGACGGGAGAAATGAAGACATGAAAGGGGAGAGAGAGGGGGGGAATGACATGTAGCAAAGGGCCGCAGGTCGGAGTCAAACCCAGGCCCACTGCATCGAGGAGTAAACCTCTATATATGGGCGCCTGCTCTACCAACTGAGCTATCTGGGCACCCAAAGATGCATGTTTCTATCTAAGTGGGCTTCATATTCTGCCACAATATGTTGTGTGCAAATATGTGTAATTGTAGCTCCTTACATAGTCTGTACATTCGGTCAGTTAGAGCAAAAGAGAATAGCAAACACATAGAGACCTAGAAACCTACTATGTGTATGTTGCTTCTGTATAGGCCAGATGGCTGAGATAATGTTTCTATATTTATGTATGGTTGGCAGATATATTGTGAAAAATTGCTATGGGCCATAAGTCTGTCTCTTATTTTTACTTTTCCAATTGAGAATGCTAAGGCAGACTACGCAAACTACCTGATTGTGAAATGAATGTACCCTATACATTCCTGTAGAAGCTTAATCTTTGTTATGAAGTATCAGCATTTATTCCTGAGTACCCAGGTAGTTTTGCCAATTTTGTACCAACCAGAGACATTGATGTTAACATACTGTAGGAATGTTATCTGCTCCAAAGTTGCACACAACAGGCAGCCAGAAGCAATGCTAGTTAGAAAACTGTACTGATGATTGATACCTGATGATTGTGGTAATAATGGAGGACATAATATTTTCTTTTAGGGTTAAGTGAAGAGCAGTTTTTATTGCAGTTCTTTAAAATCCAGTAAGAGTGTGGGTCTATTTTATGACCATTAGAGTAAGCGAGAGATCTATTTTTGCAGACACATACTGCTGGTCCAAAAGAACAGTCTTAAGGGGAATCAGTTGAATAATATAACATTTTTACACTTCGATATGTTAACTTCTGCTTCAGTTAAAAGGAAAATTGGAATATCCCCTCTGGTCTTTCTTAGATACATAGTTTAACTAACCAGAGTGTAATCTTTCAATAAGCATGGACAATAAAGATGACTGCTTTCAGAAACCACTGCATGTTTTTCTCTTTTGGATGAAGTAGAAGAAGTCTATTACATGAAACTGGGACACTGGTCCCATAGTGTTGTATTGTGTAGATATGTATGTGTGTTTCCCCACTGTGTTACTCCCCTTTACACAGGAACTAAGTCCTGCTGTGCAATCATGCTTAGTGCTGTCCTCCCGACCCCCTGCAGACACGCAAATACACATGCATATGCACACACACACACACACACACACACACGTATGGTATATACCTTACACACGCCGTGCTGCACACTTTCATACAGCCCAAGGAGCGGAGGGTTATAGTAACAATATTTTCCGTTTTTTCAATGCTCTCAGTAAAGATCTAAGCTGTTTCCCATTGGCATTAAATATGCATTAGTCCCAGCCTTTCATGTGGGCGATGAGCTGTGTTTTGTGTAAGAAGTCCTGGGGATATTTTCTGATACTTGCAGCCCACCAATTTTTTATCTTCATCTTTTAATTAAGAAGGAGAATGAGGTCTCAGAGAAAGAGAGCTAATCTTTATTAAATGGAATTTCTGGGCCACTGGCTTGCTTCAGGGCTGGTTACGAAACATCCCGCCAACAAACACCGCAAACCCCCAGCTCCACGATCCATTATTTCTCATCAATTAACCTTGAGAAACCACGGGAAAAGACCACACTGAAATAATACGAGGCTTAACATGAACAGTTACACTGCCTAATAATTATTTCAACTGCTCACCTGTTATGTATAATTCTCTTTGAATAATGGTGAGCAAGGGTCTCATTGCAGTTCACTCTGTCAGTAAGCCATCTCCAGCTCAGGTGATGTGCGCAGCCCCTGGGCCTCCAGCCTGGTTCCATCTTGTGTGAGGACATGGAAATCAATCTTTTTTTTTTTTTTTCTTTTTTTTTAGTGTCTGTCGGGGTGGGGGTGGGGGTAAGGGTATGTGCCAGCATTGCCCATGCAGGTTCACCAGGAATTTGCGATTTCTAATCCCAGCACTACTGCTGTCTCCTGTGACCACTGGTCACTCTTATTTCCCCTTTCCTGGCAGGTCAGTCTTCTGCTGTTCTATTATCCCTCTATCTGTAATTAAAGGCAGCCAAGGGGAACTGAGATGGAGTGAGAGAGGAGAAGAGCTCAGGATAGGTGCGTCCATATTTCACACAGAGGCTAGCTGACAGCAAAGATCCAAGCTTTTCCATGGCCTTAAGGGTGTGTGTAATTAGACTATTACAATGCAGTTTTCTACCAACAAGTCCTTACTGACGAGGTAGGTCATTTGTCAGTGCTTTTCAAAAGAAAGCTCGCAAACACTTTTTTATCTGACACTCTATGGTCAAAGAGAAAACCATACTGACTATTGTTTAGAGCCCTCATCACACTGCTTCATGATTTGAATGCAAACAGTCTTTCTGACCAAACAACCTCTGGAGAGCAGCCCCACGTTCTCACATGTGAAACTTCGCTCACTTCCAATGTGTATGAACCTGCACCTCAGTCTTTGTGGGTGTGTGGGTGTGGGTGTGGGTGTGTGTGTGTGTGTGGGTAAATAAAGATGATACTCAATAATTCCATCCTGCCAGCACACACCAGGTCTTTAATATCCCACACTGCAAGTACACCCTCTTCACACTCATAAATCTCAAATCTCGCCCCCTTTTTTCCATCTTCTCTCTGCAGTCCTGTAATTTTTATATTACGCTGTTTTGTGAGTGTAACCCCATGCCAGGGTTTTGTCTGTGGGCCCACGCTGGCAAGAATTGGACAAGATTGGAACCTGTCGTAGTAATGGGGTCTCTGACCCGGTGGGGCTATCACACAGTGTGTGTGTAGGTGTGTAAAGGTGCATATGCGCAACTCTGCGTGTGTAGTGATGTACGAGAACACAAACCTTCCAATAGGGCCTCAAGGGCACGGCTTAGCAGCCATAAACAAGCAGCCTTGGTTATCAGTAAGGCAGTAAATATTGATTATTTTAAATGGCTATCACATTACACTCATAAATATACATTGATTACACATCCTTGGGTTGATATCCTTCGATTGGGTTTAAAAAAAAAAAAGAAGCAAAACCATTAGCGGCTGATGAAACAAACAGCCATTTATAAATTCTCATTTATCTCCTGAAGGCTGCTTTGAGAAAAAGCTGTTTTCGAAAAGGGCTATCAACTGAACAACTTAATGTGAGGATCACAAAAATACTTTTACTCACATTCATATAAATTGCTGCATTTATTATAACTGTAATTTTAAATATAACCTCAAACCATACAAAACAAGGAACCTCTAGTTTTCCAGGAAATTGGAGTCATTTCCTGGTAGTTTTATCCATCAGTTGTGTTACAGTCCATTGATAGAAAACAAAATGTCAGTCACCCCAGAATAGACCCCAACAACCATCATCTCCACGTTCAACTGCAGCCTTAACCACCATACCTTCCAAACCCAAGGCTTTACCAATGAACAATCACAGTGTCTGCGGAATATACAACACATCATTAACTGTGGTCTACCCCGGGTTATTTAATACACATTTTTTCTCTGTCTGTGAGCTCCCCTCACTGGGAAAGCCTTGAGGGTATAGATAGTTCATGTATACCGCTGCCAACATTGTAGAAGAATTTTACAACCAAAATCAACTCATTCAAAGCTGAACTGCATCTTACCTCTTACCTCTATGTATTCACTCCTCAGCAGTTTGAGCTTCTGCTTCTCCCTTATTTCCTCCAGCAGCTGCCGAGAAGTGTTGATCATTTTGACGTTAGCGTGCCTCCTTGCTCACCGTGGGTGCAAATAATCAGATTTGTGACAAGAAAGCAGCCTGTCAGAGGAGGTGAGAATTGAATTTTTGAACTTGTGTTATTGGTCCGATATGAATACTCTTTAGCGGATAAAACAGCACGCCCCGCTGTTCTCATGAAGAGAAACTGAATTACTAATTTGAGACCGAGGCAAGCAAAGATTAAAACGGATTCACTGACTGGCAAAGGGACTTGTGCAGTGTGCCAAGATGCATGCGTCCTATCTTTGCTAGATTTAGCGCTCATACTGTATGCGCTGTGACAACATCATGTATTCATCAGAATCCTGCACAGCGTTTAACAGTGAAAGAGTAATTTTTAAGTTGGCAACCCCAGGGAATTACAAAAAAAAAAAGATAAATCAACATGCAGCAAATTAATTCAGCTAAAGGCGGTTTTACACTTTCCTCAAATTGGGGAATTTAATTGTCACCATGTCAAGTTAAATAATAATTAAGATGTATCCCAGTGCCGTTGTTGACACCAATAAGTTTGATAGAAAGTGCTCGTACACGTTTGATAGACCACATTCTTTGTTGAGCCTTTTCCTTGTCCAAGAGGCTGGAAATGTGGAAAGGTGAGGAGAAATAGTGAAGCAAGGTGAGAAATTGAGTGACGTGTGGACTGGATTTTGTACAGCCTTCACAACATGATGAAAAGCAGTGGGGTTGAAATGGAAACTGGCAATAATAATTGAGTGGAAGACGACTGACCAACTACTGCTCAGTGCACCTGTGGCAGGGTCAGGGATTCCCACTTCCTTATGTAACATAAAGGGCTGTACGAGAAGAAAGCTTCCCAAAGGTTGTTTGACCAAATCCCTTCATTTTCTTGTATCATATTTCTGTTTTTTTTGGCTTTGCTAAAACATATAAATGCATATATATATTTTTCAAATATTAGTTTTAGTGGTTTGCCTTTATTACATATTTTCTGTCATATATCAACCTCTAAAATATCTATCCTCATTGTGTGAACCCTGTAGATGAGATTTTATTCACCGTCATTCTCATCAAAATATAGGTATTGAACATTTTAATAAATGAGTTCCCTGGAGCTTGACAGAGCACGACATGGAGTGGGATCAGCCTTGAGGCATTTTTTAAAAGAGAGCGGCAGAGAGCTTGATCTGCCTTTATGCGCTTTTAATTACGCACGGCTGGCTGGGCTCAAATCCCCAGAGAGCCAAGGTAAAGCACACGTCAGGACCAGCCACTCCGATGGCAGCTCAGTATTACACTACCTAAACACCCTTGAGGGAGAGAGGGACAGGGAGAGTGAGAGGTGGGAGGATCACAGGCACCTCTTATGGCAGTACAGGGTTAATTCAGCAGACACATTTACAAGAGCCACAGGCAGCTGTCGATCATTCCTCTGTATTTTGACTGACGCACAGTGAAAACAACTGTCGAGTGTACAAGTGTACAGGTTACTAGCAAATCACACCCGGCAGCCTCACATACCCAATATAGTGTATTCCATATAGCAATACCTCACATATAAATGCTTGCGTGTTTTATAAAGTACGTGCAAAGAAAATAAATTCTCACTTTCTAAGTTGACGGAGTGAGTTGGACATGTTGTTGTGTATGGCTCGCCACGGAGAGTGACATTTGAGTGTTTGATCTTGGTCATCAGCTGACAGACAGGCAGTCAGTGTCGCTGGGTAATGTGAGAAGACAGTCACGGTGCACGTCTATATCTACTATGACTGATTGATCAGCTGTGTCAGGACATGTGATAAGGCTCAGGCTAGTGTGTGTTTCTGTGTTCGCTGCCAATACTCACACCATACTACACCTTTTCTGTAGACTGACCATGCTCACTCATCCAACAAACACACATAAATCCACATAGATTCACAGCCTCTCTCTCTGCCTCACAAACACAGTTACTGTGTCACACTTCTTCCATTGACGCACATTCCAACAGTTGCGAGCACGTTGAACAGCAAGAGCAGAGGGAATAAGACTCCCTCTCTCAGAGACCTTTTATGTATCAGAACCCCTTGATTCACATGACTCTCACCTCCCTGAATCACACTTTACTGCGAAATGAATGCTGTGACCTCCAGGCAATGTCAAGGTGAAGGAAACGTGTCAGCGCCTCCCCTGGTGAGCTTTTCCTCGCTCCGGCTCTCTCCAGTTAATGATCCGAGCGTGGAGAGGGTTGCCTCAACTAGGCCCGGCCAGATGAGCCCAGAGGAGATGGTTGGAGGGAGAGGAGGATACAGACTGTAATCACAGGCAATCATCAGTTCTCTCTGTGGATTTTTGCTACTCTGGACTGGACCGCTTGGCCCCAAACCTGTGATTTGAGCTGCGAGGTGGAGTGAGACAAAAGAAAAAGGAGGAGGATGATGTGGACAATGAAGATTTATAAAAGGAGTATGCACAAATGAAAGATTGTAGTTATTTACTGTAGGTGAGAATGCCCCAGAATCCCCTTCTTCTGTTGGGTGAGAGCTGGTGACATTGCCAAAAGTGTATTAAGTATACATCTCTTGTTCTATTAAAAAAAAGGGTTAGTTGTCATACAGAGTCCTGTCTGGAATGTTGGAGGAAAAGGACATTGGATGCTGAGAAGTGGATCCAACCCCGTTGGATCAAAGTTGTAAACAGGCACGTCCATGCGAACCCTCAGCACAGTTAATAGTGTGGAATTCATGGTTTTGGTGTCCACACTTTAATGGATGGTTAGACTTTGTGGGCATTTTAAGGTTTTGTTTGCTAGTTACTCAGTTACCGACAAACATGCCTGCTGCATTCAGTTTGATTAGTCAAGCTTAGCTCAAATGTTTCCAAAGAGAGAGGGTCAGAGGGTAGCTGAACTACATGTTATGATTTGCATGTTCAGAAAGAAGCTTGTTTCACTTTTTTGAAAGGAAATATGTTTACAGTATTAGAGCACAGCAGTGCTAGAGACAATGAGAGTACAACATGCTGATGTTTAGCAGGAATAATGTTCACGCATGTTCACCATTGTTGCTTAGTGTGTTAGCATGCTAATATTTGCTTTTTAGCGCTGAACACAAAGTACAGCTGAAGACTAATGGGAATGTCATTAGTTTTGCAGGTATTTGGTAAAAAAGATCATGAAGATGATAATGCTGCCCTATGAAAAATCAGGTGATTACCAAAGTTTTTACATTTCATCCTGATGGGGACATGATTGTTTGTACCAAATTTCATGGCAATGCGGCTTGATGTGGTGGGCACAGGCATTGTGGCTTCTCGACACTCCAGGCTAAATCTAATGTAGTTCTGCTTCCTCCAGCTCGCCTGTCTCTCTTCATGAACACACAACCAGCCCCCACATAGCCTGCAGCAATGATACCAATATGGAATACAGAGTGGTTGTTCATTTCATTTTACTGCCAAGCTTGCTGGTGCCACTCAAAAGAGAACAAGAGCACTTCCCCACAACTGCCAGTCTGATCTACTGGCCTAGATAGGCAAAAAATAACCTCCGCTTTTATGGCTATATGCATGTCGGCTCTTCCTTTGGAGCTGTAAACTTTTACATTGTGGTGTGTAGTGATACTGTGTCTTGGACTGTTTGTCTCTAACCCTCAGTCCTACGTGCTCTGCGGTTGAGTCTGGTTGTCTGCTTTCTACTGTGGTCTTTCATCACGCTCACTCCCCGTTCTGGCATGCCTGGCAGTATAGTGTGTGTGTGTGTGTGTGTGTGTGTTTGTGTGTATGAGAGTGTGTAGGCAAGACCAGATGTTTACTGCCATCTAGTGGCCGAATGCTACAAATCTTTCAGTGGGGTCAAGAAAATTACCTCTGAGATCAAGCATACAAAAGTAAATCTATGACAAACAGTGACATGTAGTGTTTTGTAAGCACTGTTCATATACAGTAGGTGTGTTTGTGGACGTGGAGGTTGGTAGCTCATTAATATGAGTCTATATTGGTGTAGCAGGTCAGTTAAGTCAATGAGCGAGCGCTAATTTTTCTCCAGTCCTTCTGTGTGCTGCCACTTGTTACTCATTTGCATATCAATTGCTTTAAATGTGATGTTGCTTCTAAATTCCTTAACCGGCACTTGTTTAAAATTCATTCCTTTGATATACTAAACCCCGACAGGTGTGCATAGGCATTTACTGTAGACGGAAATTTTGTGAAAGTCTCTCCCATTTTTTCTCTGAAAAGCTCTGAAGCTTCCCATTTCCTCTATCTGTTTCTGTCTCTTTCCTTCCGTGTTCAGACTCATTAACCAGTCTTGGCTATCAGATGGTGAAGGGAAAGGTGTGTGTGTGTGCGTGTGTGCGCGGGCGGTACGTCTGGTTATATCCAGTGATCAGTATTCGGAAAATGTTTCAGGTCGCTAGGTTGGCTGTCGGGCCTGTCCCCTTGCTCTGGGAGGGCAGGCGATATTAGAATATTTTTTCAAACTGGGTCATTTTTTAGGAATATACAGAAGTATAATCCATTTTAATACTTTTCAACTTCTTTTTAAACACTTTCTCAGCTGTATTGCAGCCCAGTTAACTCGGTTAACCCATTTCTCCTGACCTTTTTCACAAACCCAGATATAAATCTTTTGGACACACACACACACACACACACACACACCTCACACTGTCTCTCTCTCTCTCTGGTGCTGCCCTTTGTTGCTAGTTGATGATCAGACTTTAGACATGCACTCTTGTTCAGTGTTAATTTGTGTCTGCTGGTTGATTGCCTCAGGAGGAACAAGGATGGTGCTTTGTGCGAAAAAAATGGAATGGCTATTCAAATTCTGCTAATTGATTCTTGAGTGTTTTGATGAGTTTTTTCCTGTGTGTGAGTGTGAGAAAGAGAGAGAGAAATAAAGAGACCTAGATCTTAATGCATACCAATAAAATCATAATTTACAAACAATATCATATGCAGTTTAAAAGCTAAATTATGCAAAGTAACACCACAATGATGTAATTACAGAAAACAATATTCTGAAAGTAGAAATATTCACAGTGTCAAATATCAGTGTTTTTCTAACATGAGCACTCTTAAAAATGTGCTAAATATACTTATGAGTCATAGTGTGCTTCAAATGGCTTTTTTTAGTCTTGACAGAGATGACCTGCACATTCATGCTGACAATGCCTACTCAGCAACAGTATAGTACATCAGCCTCCAGCAACAGTGACGCATGGACTCTTTGATGTTTCTGGATCTGCCAGACAGCGACCTCCGGACTGCATAGACGGCTGTAATAAATATTTGATGTGTCTGCCAGTGTGTTTGGGGTGCATGTACACATATGGCCCACTTTTGATAACATGTTATTGTGCATCCCTGTGGTGTATGTATTGACCCTTAGTTTGTCTGCAAAGAAAAATTCTCTTGTTTATACAAGTATCGGAAATTGCCTATTCAGTGGCTCAGAAACATTACAAAATATTTGACTTCATACACTGGATATGGGCTGTCCAGCCACTTGAACAAAGAATGTTGACCGCATTTTCTCAGTGTTCCCTCATCAGTATGTGTAAACACGCCTGTATGCTGCCTGTTTATACATTTTGAGCTCACTGCACATCCTTGAGTCTCTTTCGGCAATGTTTTTTTGTAATTCCTCCACTGCGTGTTTACATGAACCTTCGCTCTATGTTTCCTTCTCTAAATGTTGTGACAGCAGGTCTAAACAGGATGCAGGTCGGCTGTAATATTAGTTTATCCAGAAGATATACAGGTTGGCCAGAGTGTGTCGTTGCACTGATATCACTGTATTCAGGCTGTTTGGACAATGCTTCTTTGAGAAGCATCTCGCTGCACTGCAGATGGAGCTGCAGTGAGTGCTACACAAAGCCCTAGCAGCATCTTACAGTTGAGCTGTGTTCAATACAATTTGACACAACACAAGCCTTTGTGGTTAAGAGTAGGATTTTACCACTGCAATTTTCTAATGCGTTATATAATTAGAAAACCCACTGTAATCAATTATGCATTCTTTGATTAATTTTGTAAATCAAAGGAATACAGGTTTGCACTGGAAGTGGCTTTGCTGGCTGGCTTGCATAAAAACTAATTTGTCTAGTTTGGAAAAAGAGGCCTACAGTAAGTAGTCATATTTTTCTCATTTCCTACACTTTGTGAGCAACAATTGCAGAAAGGAGAATATTTGCCCTGGAAATGGCTTTTGCTAAATGACAAAATATACTAAAAATGAGGCCATTATACTAAGCTTTTTCTTCAACTTGCTTCATGCTGTCAGCAGTCTCTACCAGCATTGGAAACTGGAAGCAAACACAAGCAGCCCAAGTGTACCAATCAGAGTTTTGCTTTGTTACATGGTATCTTTATCACTGAATTTGATTTCTTAGGAGTTGCACGTCAACTCTAGTTGTGGCTCTACAATATTTTGAGTTACTAGGTTGTGTGCTTTGTACGTCTATAATCTGTTTCCTATTTGCCAGTGTGTCAGTGTCTGCTCACCGTCACCCCCAGGTCTGGAAGAGTGGTGTACCCTATATGTTATTTGGTTCTGTCAGCAAGACTGACTCGGTGAGCCGTGTCCTGGAGGGTGGATTTGGGATGAGGAGAAGTTCCTCTGGTATCTATCCAAGCCCATGTCTGTTCTGTCCTCTCCTGCCCCTCCATTCCCCTCGCTTGCTTTCTTCCTCTTATTTTTCCCCATTTCTCCTTCCTCCTCTCCCATGACCCCAGTGAGTCCTCAGGAGGTGCAGTGTTCCAAAATGGGATGGTTTCTCCCCCCCCCCCCCCCTCACTGCTGAGTGACTCATTCAAATAATTGTTGCTTTAAGCTGTATCAGGTTACTCTTTTCTCTGACTCTCTTCTTGCTTTTCTTCCTTTCCGCCAGTACAGTGTGGTAGCTGGGCCACTTTGAGCGAAAAGGCAGAAAAAGAGAGTGACATCAGGGAGGGAGAGAAAGAGAGGGATCCGAAACCTTAGTAGCCCTGTAATTTTCTGCTCTGTTCCTATGATTGTATGTATGACCATTACAGACAAATGAGTCGATAGGAGATTGTCCTGCCAGCTGGGCCACTTTGTATGTGTAGATGTGCGAGTAAACAGTATGTGTGTGTGTCTTATTTTAGCATGTCTGCACTACTTAGGTGTGTCTGGGTGGAGCACAACATTCTTGACTCTTACGGAAGAAGACACCTTTTTAACAAGAGGCGACAAAGAGATGCTACATGGGTGTGTGTGGGAGAGACAGCGAGAACAAAAGAGACCAGAAGCGAGATTGAAAAGGAAAGGGGAGGGGACCGAGAGAGGAAGGCCAGACCAAGTCCATTTTGAAATGGGCAAGAAATGCGAGACTTGCTAAAACATTTTTGAAAAGAAGGGGAAAAAAGAGCAAGAAATGTGGAGCGAAGGATGAGATCCCTCCCTCCTGCCAAATCCCAGTTACTGTAGGCTATCCTATAGCTAACCCTCCCTCCTCTCCCTCCTCTCCCTGTCCCATGTGAGCAGCAGCCCGATGACTGGACCTCTCTGTGTCTCCGCTGCTTACGCTTTGCTGCGCTCCGGCAGACATGCATTGTTCTCCACTGTACACCACTTGTTGCTCCCATTCTCAAAGACTTAGTCTGTGTTAGCTCTGCAGGAAGAATCGACAGGGAAATACTTGAGCTGGCTCGTCGTGAGTACTGACATTTAAATTTTTGGGCTTTTGTCAGGGGTGAAGAATTGTCTCATTCATTTGTTTGCCTTGTCAGAGAGTTTTGCCTTAAGTTTCTGAGTTTGATCAATGTTAAGGTGATATGTGCAGTAGGATATTTCTAAACATGATAGTGAAGTTGGCAAGCTGTGAAAAGAACGGAGAGAAACTTTTGTCATATGTTGGCGAGAGAAATGCTCCGGTAGTGAGAGCCTTTCTAGCTCTCCTCTTGTTTCTGACTGACTAGCTCCATTTTTGCTGACTCACTCTATTAACTTAATACACATGCTGTGTGGGTGTGTGTACATGTGTTGTACCTGTCTTGTCTGCTACCATCTTAATGCGCTTATGTGTGTCAGTCAAATTTAATAATTTTCTTTGTGTTCCTACCCGAAAATGTAAATGTAGTTGAGACAGAGGGAGAGAAAAAATGAGAAAGAGACACTGGCATACTGCTGCATCACTGTTTGTCATCATTCTCTCAGGTCCTTATTGATTTCCTTCTCTCCGGTCGCTGAACGAGAACAATGGCCCCACGCCTGGCCAAGACCCCGAGTAAATAAGCCAACTAAATATCAACACCACATCTCCTGCAAGATGTTGTTCATTGATTTGCTTTGTTGCCAGATGTGCACACACACACACACACACACACACACACACACACACACACACACACACACACACACACACACACATATAGAGACACGCACATATACACAATCTGGCCTTGTCGTCTAGAGGGACTCTATTGTTTGCCGCGCATAATTGTTTGGGTGTATGTGTCTAAAGGCTTGTCCAAAAGGTCTTGGACAATGAAGTCTGTCACTAAGGGGATGTGGATTTCTATCTCTCTCTCTCTCCCTCCCTCTCCTTTTCCTGTCCAAGTCCCCCTTCACATCTGGATCTCCCCACCAGCTGACAAGGAACAAGGGAGCGGATGGAGGGAGGAAGGAGGTGTGGAATGGGGGTAAAGAGAGAGGGATAGAAATGGGAGGAATGGGAGTTTGCATAGGCCAGAGTTCCCTTGGTAGACTCCCCCCAGTGCAGGAAGAAAAGCCACACAATGTCATTGTGAATGCCCACTGTGTGAGAGGAAACACAAATGGTATGAGAGAAAACACAAATGGCGTATGCACAGACGGAAAGCACTTCCTTGCACACACGCAAAGACACATTTAAGTTCACATATGTGCACATAATACGCAAATACCCCCATGGACATAAATGCACACATATCCAAATGCATGTAATTGAACACACTCTGAAACATACATACTCATACAGATGCCGGTGACAGTGAAGCAGGCATTAAGCCCATTGAACTGACTCATATGCTGCTGTAGTATTTAGCTCAGAGAGGAGACTGCTGGTGCTTCGTGGAGGGCTTTGACCGTAGTGTGTCGAGTTTTCATTGGGAAGTTTTCGCCCCAGGCTTTAGCTGTCAGAGCAATTCCTGTTATCGGTCAGTCTCTTTACTCTCCTCTACCTTTGGCTCATCACTGAGTGTCTGTCCATAGCTGGACTCTAATGAGACTCCCTAAAGTTGAAACTATAGTGAAAAGCTCTACTTTAAAGAGAATCACTTGGCATGTACTTCTCTATGCTTTTTCATTTTCTCTGCCAGATGAAACTGCACATGCCAGCTGCTGTTGCAATGCTCTGCCAGAGCTGGGCAGCCACTCCTGTGCCTGTTTGTTCATGCAAGGGCAGGGCTAAGTGCCATGGCAACAGGTGTGTGTTGACATCATTAGCGTTAAGCAAAAGGCAAGGCAGTATGGACGCACACTTATTCAAAGGGGCGAAAGTGTCGCTCACATCTGTTTTTGAGGTACTTATGCAGTGAGTGTGATCTGCGGAGGAGTGGCTATGATTGGGACAGTGATAAAAACACCAGCCTTCATTTCCTCCTCAGCCTCCCAGGAATGGTTAGACTGTGCAGTTTCTGCCATATGTGCATGTGTAATTCAGCCATCCCTCTGTCAGTGCAGCTGGTCCGTGTCTGTCTGTAACGCTACTTTTCAGTTTATTTCTAGCTGTTACGAGCTAAGCCAACGTTAATACTATTACTTCTCCTGTAAATGTCTTGCAAATAATCAGTTTTAGCTTTGTGTGTCTTTCAATATAAAATATGTCATATATTAACATAATAGTGATGTGTTCAGTATCAGGATGTCACTAGGCAGACCCGAGCACCACGGCCAATGATTGAGCGTCATTTGGCAGCGCTGTACTGTACAGTATGTTTTAGCCAACAAACCAGAGTAATGAGTGAAATGTGTTCAACTGGGTAACAAAGCTGTAGTTTGTTTTGGTCAAGGTAATAGTATTCACTCGGCGGTGATGTCAACAGTGTGCACAACAACGTCAAATAGAGAATCAGACAGAGGTGGAACAAGACCGAGGCTGATGACAAATAAACCACCACAGTGGGAAACAATGAATGTATGAATGAATATAAATAAATGTGGGAAGCATTGAAAAGGTCTTTAAGACCCTTACAACAAACAGTGTATTAAAGTTTGTAACATGTAAATCATATATCGCAACATACATACTAACCGATACTAAAGTGAAAATCAGTAAAAACAAAGAACCAGTTTAGCACATCAGTGGATTTCACTGACAGTCAGCCATATTGATGAGTCAAAGTATGCTACATTGCAGCCATCTGGGGTATTTTTTTTATATTGTCTTTGTATGTGTTAGGAGAACAGGTCCTCTTAGCTTTGTGAGCTGGACTGAATACATAAGCAAGGACTGCAGATGGGATTTTACTGATCCTCCTCTCTTTCTCTTCGCTTCTCACTTCTCTCATTCATCCAGCCTCTTTTATTTTAGGACAAATTAGTTTTCAGAGCAGCACCTTACGCTTATCCGTCTTACATTTTTGATCCCCCACCTGCTCTTTTTATGTTTCTGCTCTTATCTCAGCGCCGCACACACACACACACACACACACACGCACGCACGCACGCACGCACACGCACGCACGCACACACACACACACACACACACACACACATCTTCATTGCCTTGAATCAGAGATTTGTCAAAGTCAGTTCATACCCTGCAAGACAGATTGTGGCACCTTAGAGTGGGGGTCTGGTCTGTGCTGATGTGGCATATACTGTAGGGCTGCACACAAAGAAATATAGGTATGTGCTTCGTCATATGTGTAGAAACAAAACCGCATACATCAAATCAGCTTTTGGACGTTTAAAAAACTTGTGGGGTTTTTGTTGTCAGGTTCATATTCTGCAGTATCATTAGTATCCTTGCTGAAGGTCCACCATGAAGAGTTTCATGAGATTTCTGCCTCATTGCTACAGTTGGTTCCAATTACAGAGGCATTCCCTCGTTAGCCATAGCTGAGACATATTTGTGTAGGTTGTCCAGCTTCTCATGTAGGATCCAAGACTTTTCATATGTCATGGACAGACTGATGGACAAAAACATATAGCTCCACTCGAAGCATGGGTTAGAGGCAACTGTTCAAGTAATCTGCTCATTAACTTGGCTGCATGCAAATATAATCACAATGTCAGTCTTCGAATCAAGTCAAGTAGGGCAAGTGTATACGAAACGAACCATGGCAGTTTGTTTTCATGTGCTGCTGCAGGCAGGCAAATTATTTGTAAATAATCTTTTCTTGAATTAGGCAGAGAGTAAAGAATGTTTCTGCAGTGATATGTGTTCATTGAGTGGGCGTGCCAGTGGCACCCAAAATATCATCATTGCAAATTATCTGCAATTTTCTCAAAACCTATTCAGTCTACAGCCTGATTGCTTTTGACAGGTTTCCAAGCATAGATATAGAACATGTTCTATATCTATGTTTGCAAGTCTGTCACAATAGTTCATTCTGCTGTCTGAGTCTGTGAAGTAGAGGACTTTTTTTAACATTAAATCACTCATCCTGTCTACATAAGTCCTATAGCTCTCTTTATTTTGCCATTTTCATCCTTAACTATATTGTGTGATATATATATATACACTATATTGTGATATATATATATATATTGTGTTAACAGAAAATGTGTGTATACGGCGTGTGTATATGTGTATGGATCTGGTAGGTGCATACAGACAGAATACTCATACAGGTGCCGTGTCTTGCATGCCTGATTATGTTGTTACAAGCTTACACTACAGTGTAATTCTCTGTGCTTCTGCTGATTTTATAAAATCTGGCTTTGAAAGCTCATTGAATCTATTTTGAAACAGGTCAGAGGCCAGATATTGTATAAATCTCCAGCAAAATCAGAGTTTTGAGCGTGTCACAGGTTACACATCATATTGAGATGAGAGGATTACAGCTATTATTGGTGAAGAAAGAATATTCCCTGATTATAGCCAGACTGTGTGTGTGGATACAAAGAGCTCTGATTACCTCTGGCACTGCTGCCCCACTTCCCAGGATACCAAGCATTGACTAACACAGTAGGGGGACAGGAAAGGCTGTAGGCATACACACTCTTACGTACAGTACACACAGGCACACATCAAACACAGTGATTAGCACTTTGTAAATTCATCTCATGCTTTACTGTCAGCCCACATTTCCATTTTTTACTCTTTTTTTTAGAATTTAGAATGTATCAATTCTGTGGAGTTCTGTATTAAATACACACAATATAGGCATCAACAACATATACAACATGGTACAGAGCTAATATTTCAATATAAAACATGCATGGTTTTGGATGATTACCTTTTTGAATTACGGTGTGTAGCACATCACTGAGTACTCCATAAAACACCAATAAAGTATGACAATCTCTCTTAACACCAGCCGTCCACATATACACACACACACACACACACACACACACACACATGCTTTTTCCTGTTTGTGTTGCCCATGGCAACGGCTTGGCTAGCATTGGTGGTGATGTCAGCAGTGATGTACGAGTGTTGGAGTGCAAGGGGATGACCTCAGCAGAGGAGAAGTCCCAGAGGACTCATATCAGCTGCAGCCAGCGCTCGCCGTCAGGACTTTCTCACACTCAGTATCCGTACGAACAACTAAAGCTGCCCTGACCCCTATAAACCCCAACTTCTGATCCACAGGCATCACAAATCACCAGCACCCAGCATGACAAAGACCTTTGACATGCACAATGCAATTGATGAAATTAAAGGTACACTGTGGAGCTTTTGGTCAGGAGGGGCACTGCAGAGCAGTCTTATTTACTGGGTAATAGCTAAGAGTCAAGCATGCAACTAAGCCTGTCTCCATGGTGTTAAAATATTTTTTAGAGGCCAATTCAGCTCCTACATTAAATGTTTTAGGACATTCAGCAAGCATTCTGGTCATGTCTATGAAATTAAAAGGGTGACAGCCCATGCATGATGCCCTTTGGTTTCATGCATTTTCACAGTTGGCTGTAGTAATGTGGAAAACAATAAAAGAGTGTAAGAACACAAAGACACAAAGACCACTAGCTAATGTCAGCAATGCAGATTAGAAAAAAACTTTTTGCAAATATTTTATGAGAAGCATGTTTGTCAGGACTTCATGATGCATTCAGTATATTTTGGTTACAAATATTGAGAGTAAACAATGTTAACATTCAGTCAGTGAGTGTACCTTTCTGTTGCGAAACAAATTGAAATCGTCAGTGTGTATGCTGTAATTTAATTAGGGTGTAGTTATAGTATTTCCTGTAAGTAAGGCCAGTGGTTATGCTCATCAGCCTTGGTTTGAGGCTTTTGGCTTCTGGCACATGTGTCCTGCGGCTTTTTTCAGTGGGCAACTAAGGCAGCTATGTTCGTGTTATGGTTTGTTGTTGGCATCAATGTATTTTCGCTGATATTCAAGCCTATTAGATCCAGCTCATCCATTTTGCCTCAGAATGGTGGCCTCTGTCCAGGTTGGCCCAGAGGCTGCCCAGCCCTCTCTTCTAAAGAAACAGTCCATAAATGAATGGTTGCCTGCCTCTCTCTCCGAGGACAGCTGTTCTACCAGCCATGGATGGAAAAAAAACAAGCATAGGAGCAACAACCACATTCATGGATACAGATTAGGAATGTGCATACTGTATGTGTGTTCTAGGCACAGGCGAGTCCATGTGTGCTCTTGTTTGCATGAACCTGTTCATGTGTCTATAAGTTGTGAACTCTTATGAGGTGTAGGAGATCAAGAGCCTGTAATAAATACATTTTCCTCTGGATTAATTTTGCTTTAACGTCTCACTCAAAGGTGGGTGTTTAATGGCTGTTGTAAAAGTAAAGGTTGGTAAACACATAAAAGTGCTAAAGTGAAAACAGTGTGTTCTAAATGTGTGGGAGGAGGGAGAGATTAATGTGCAGGTTTCTGATAGTCTACCAACATGGAAGGTTGTTTTCTGTCTTTTACACTAAATTGATTTCATATTAATATAGTTCTTTGAGCAAATTCATCATGAAGGGGCGCCTGGGTAGCTCACCTGGTAGAGCACGCCTAAAATGCCCAAAAAATAATCTTAAAGGGAGTTGCCCTAGGGCAGTTGAGAAAATGTGCTGTCTGTGGGAGAGAAAGCTCCATTTGCAGAGAAAATGTGTTTCCGTACTTAAAGGAGAATTCCGGCCAATTTTTACGTTAATCTTGATCGCTATAGCTATGCTAGTACTTTCGATAGAAAAAACCCCAACCCGAATCAGTGCAGGTAACACGGAGAAGCTGCATCTACGTACTACAAGCGTCCCCTGAGCTAAAACGGCGGTGGTCGGGGCAAGTTTTAGAGTGCCTTTGTGCCTCTTAACAGACACAAAATGCAATTAATATGTCTGTGCCACATGAACAGGGCCCTTACGTGTCAACAAGATGCGTTTTCAACTCAGACATTGTTTAAATTCACCTACCCTGGTCCTTGTATCGATCCTGTCGGTAGCTAGCTTGCCCTGCTAGCTGATAGCCGTTAGCCGTTAGCCATTAGCTGCTAGCTGCCGTCCAGTGAGTGTATTCAGACAGGCTTCTGTGATAATCATCCCAATAACAATCCACGGAGCGGCGGTGGTGTTGCTATGTCCTCCAGAGGACAGGTCATGTCACGTCTTGAAGTGTATTCCCCCCTAAAAAAAACAGTAGCTAGTGCGGTAGTAGCTGTTAGCTGCTAGCTGCCCTCCGGTGAGTGTGTACAGCCAGATAGCCGTTAGCTGTTAGCTGCTAGCTGCCATCCGGTGAGTGTATTCAGCCAGGCTTTTGTGATAATCATCCCAATAATAATCCACGGAGGCTAGCTTTAGCTTGCGCTTGGAGCAACAAATTCATCTGCCTGTTTCCCCGCTCTGTCTGTCTCGTTCTTTCCAACTCTTGTGAGGCTAGTTCTTCGTCTGTATACTCGGGTTCGAATAAATAAGGACGACCATCAAACTCAAAAGGCTCTTCCGTGTGTTGTATATCTGCTATATTCTCCATAGTTACTCCAAGCTTCTTCCCTTATAAACAACTCCGCTCTTCACTCTTCACACACTACGCTCCAATCTGCACACTACTGTTTACCTTTTCCTGCTACAACTGAATTCCCAGGAGACAGCGCGATGCTACAGCTAAGCTTCAGTAACGCTATTACTGTGCAAGCCACAGACATTGTTTAGCCCGTTTCCATGTAGTTACATAGTCACTGATATGGTCATAACCGCTACAGTGCTCAATTACCTATTTTGAGGGGGAAATAATCTAAACCTTTCGCTGTGAAGGCATGATCTGTCCTATGCAGGACATCAACCAGACCACCGGGCGCTCCGTGGATTTTTATTGGGATGATTATCACAGACAGTGTTGCCAACTCTTTTCCAATGAAAGTCGCTAGCACCAGCTCCAAAAGTCGCTAAAAGTCGCTAGATGACGTCATACGCTCATTTGTATATTGTTGACATCATTACGCAATCATTTGTATAAAGCTTAGTGGTTGTGTCAGCAAGGTAGATAGAAAGAAATAGAACTCTTTAGCCAAATAATCACAAATTCAATACAGGAATGTATTTTACCTTATAATTATTACTTAGGTAGCCTATCTTTGAAGTAAAAAAATCTAAGAAATTCTACAAAGGGAGGGAAAAAGATCGATAAAGAATTCTCAAAAAGGCTGGCTTGCCCAGGTCCAGGCCAGCTCAGCGGCGTCTTTCTCCCGTCGCGTCCTGCTGTCTCTCCTACCTACACGGCCCCCGCACACCCTGTCCCCCCCTCCCCTTCTACCTACCTGCGCACTGTGCGCAGTGCTGCTGCACATGAGGAGAGAGGGGAGAGGCTGCTCCGCTGCTCCTCAGTCACAGAACAGTAGACTGTTTTGGCGGCTACAGGAGAGAAATACCTTGCGTTCTCGCTGGACAATACTGGTGACTTTTCTACAGAAAGTCGCCAGATTTGTCGCTAGTCGCTTTTTTGAAAAAAAGTCGCTAAGGTGGTCTGAAAAGTCGCTAAATCTAGCGACAAAGTCGCTAAGTTGGCAACACTGATCACAGAAGCCTGGCTGAATACACTCACCGGACGGCAGCTAGCAGCTAACGGCTAACGGCTAGCTGGCTGTACACACTCATCGGAGGGCAGCTAGCAGCTAACAGCTACTACCGCACTACTGTTTTTTTAGCGGGGAATACACTTCAAGACGTGACATGACCTGTCCTCTGGAGGACATAGCCACACCACCGCCGCTCCATGGATTGTTATTGGGATGATTATCACAGAAGCCTGTCTGAATACACTCACCGGACGGCAGCTAGTAGCTAACGGCTATCAGCTAGCAGGGCAAGCTAGCTACCGGCAGGATCGAGACAGGGACCAGGGTAGGTGAATTTAAACAATGTCTGAGTTGAAAACGCATCTTGTTGACACGTAAGGTCCCTGTTCATGTGGCACAGACACATTAATTGCATTTTGTGTCTGTTAAGAGGCACAAAGGCACTCTAAAACTTGCCCTGACCACTGCTGTTTTAGCTCAGGGGACGCTTGTAGTACGTAGCTGCAGCTTCTCCGTGTTACCTGCACTGATTCGGGTCGGGTTTTTTTCTATCGAAAGTACTCACGTAGCTATAGCGATCAAGATTAACGAAAAAATTGGCCGGAATTCTCCTTTAAGTACAGAAACACATTTTCTCTGTAAATGGAGCTTTCTCTCCCACAGACAGCACATTTTCTCAACTGCCCGAAACGCTTCACCCACATTCCTGTTTGAAATTCCTCAATTAGTGGATTAGTCAGTAATTTTAATTTTACATATGTGCTGCCTGAGCAAGCACAACCCACCCAGTAGCTTGTTTAAATTTGGTTGACCAATCACTGCAGACTAGGCTATTTTGGAAGGAGGACCAAGAGCTCAGACAGAGTGTTTCAGGTGGAGGCACTGCAGCAATGGGTAGTATGAGAAACATAATATATTTTGGAACATCAAAGCATGTAAACCTATTCTAGTAGACCCCAAGAGTACAAATATGATGCTGAAAATGAGTATAATATGGGCTCTTTAAGGAAAGTCACAATTTTTTTTTGTGCAGCTCAGTGTGACACAAACATTACAGACTTCATGGCAGGGGTTTCATTTCTCTCTTTGCTCCCAAAATATGGATATTACCTTGGTACTTGCTGGCAAATGTGTGTCAGATCAAGTATGGTCTTATGTATTATCACTGCTCTGCCCCAGGGGGAGCTGTTGCTCCAGCTGTGGATGGTAAACCCTTTGCCCTGTCCTTCCCCCTGGCTCCATGAAACATCCTCTTGTAACCTCCCTTTGTCTTCTCTGCCTGTCTCTCAATCAGTGTTCTCCTTCCTGTTCCTAGTCTCGTTATGTTCTAATATAGTCAGTAAAAGTTATGATTATTAAACTTTTCTTTCCTATTTTTTATTCACTGACAATGACCGTAGTTTACCCACCTTTCATTTTGTCATTACGTCATACTTAAAAACCCAGGCCGCAGCAGTAAACATGTTTCCACCACATGTACTGCTTTCTGAAGCCAACCATTCATGTGCATAAACAGACTGAATCAGAAGTCTGGTTGAGGTTATGACTGAGCTAAACCCTGGAACTAGACAGTGTCTGAGCTGGGCTGACTTTATACTGGCTACAGTCAAATTATCAGTGTGAAGATGCATCGCCGTGCCTCTGCTCTTTACAGCTTTACATCCAGGTAAGTAAAGCCTTTGCCTTCTGCACATTTCACCCATCATTGATAATTATGTCAGGGATGGTGTCAAAGTAAAATATATGACAAGTGTTTGTGTGTGTGTGTGTGTGTGTGTGTGTGTGCCTGCAGGATGGCTGTCTGAGGGTTTAAAAGAGCGGCCTGGTTATATCTGAATGCTTAAATCAGATTTCATAGTAGCTTGTCTAAATCTTTTATATCATCAGGTGCATTTCTATAGTATAGATTTGTTTTCATACCAATAAATGTGGCTTGATTGTTGGCTTTTGATTAAAGTTTTGATTGAAGCAGCCACACTGCCTAAAAACTTTCTTATTGTACACAAATATTGATCATATTAATGCAAATATATTGAATGGGCCTAAATGCAAGCTGTTGGTGTTTCAGTTGTTATGGTTACACCAATCGTTCATCCTACATTTACTTAGCTCCAGATCCCTAGCTCCCTCCACCCACCAGATTGTGGGACCAGAGCCAGAGAAGTAAGATTTCACACAAGCACACACACCCTTGGAAATACCCCTGCCCAGACTTCGGTTTTTAATTCCCCTTCAGATATGGTATAGAGAGCTGTACATACTCAGGTATGTGCTTTACAAGCCACATGTGCACATATTTTTTTCTGGTCTGAGATAATCATGACCAGATGATCTTGCAGCTGTCCCTCAATATATTCCTAACTTTGACAAGGAGAGACAGAGAAAAAGTGTAGAGAAAAGAGGAGAAAGTAATTAAAACTGGTGTGTCCTCATGTTCTCTAAGACACAGCCCATGTAATTGCAGTAACCCAGTCTTAATATTGCTGTGGACCATTGTTGCTGTCCATCTTTCCTGTCCGTCTCTACTGTCAATTTTAATGGCATTGACTGCATGTACAGTGAAGTTGAGCATTGTCTTGGAAGTGTGGCAGATCATGAATATTGTACTTTTCATGCATTATGAAGGGGATTAGATAGTGGTGCGAGCCAGTTACCGATACAGCAGATCCACACCTGCATTCATGCTGATGTTGTATGTAGAGATGCAGTGCAGGGGAAGAAAAAATAATCCGAAAAATAAGGTAAATACTACATTGGCCTGGGCTAAATGCCAGCTCTGCGCCACAGGATATGGATATCTTTACAGCCAGCATGGGCTCAGCACCAAGCCCCGCAGCAGTGCACTCCTCTACCAACACAAGCCTCCTGTGAGTGTGTGCTCCAGCGATCCCTAACTTGTCTTCATCCCTCTGACCATACCTTCCCCACCCAATCATTTTCTTAATCTGTATCTTTTGCAGCCTGTCTGATAGATACGCCGTGGTCTCAAGTTGTACAAGCATATATAGTTTCATAATACTGTATAAAGTATAAAGTAATTTATTAGGCAACACAACATTTGATGGTTGCAGTTTCTCAAATTTGAGGCTTTTCCCAGGTTGATATCATTGTAACTTAAATATATTGAGTTTGTGGTATTTGTTTAGACAAAGTAAATAATGTCATCTTGGGTTCTGAGAAAGTTTAAAGGGCTTTTTTTTTTTATCATTTTCTGACATTGTAGAGGCTAAAAGATAATCAAAAATAAAAATGGATAATGGAACTATTAGCAGCCCTATTGTTACAACACCCATTTTTAGCAAAATACATATTAATGACAAATTATGTTATAATACATTGAAGACATTTTTCCCCAAATGAAGACACGTGCAATATCTTTTCAAACATGGCATATCCTATTCAGTAATGTGTCCTTACCTCAGGCAGAGCCATCTGTATCACAAACTCAATGTTACTCAACCTGTATATAATCTCAGTGGGCCCATTAACCTTTATACTGTTTCTGGTCCCGCTGAGCCGTCTTTGCTCCAGAGAAGCTCCACTCTTCTAGAAGGGTGAGGGGGCAGTGGAGCAGACTCATTACTGGTACATTGGCTGGCCTCTAACCTAGACTGGAAGGACAGTCATTAAACACACAAAGCTAATGACCGCCGACTGCTCCATTTATTTATTTTTTTTAATGTCAGTCTGGATGTCTGTTTGTTGTTGTAGTAGTTGTGTGTGATTGTGTGTTGGCGCATGTTACACACACTGATAAGATCTGTGAGGACATAGATAACGGAGCAACAGAGAGATTGAGGCAGTGAGAGTGAGTCAGAAAGGTGTGTTAATTGGTTAGGAGTGACCATCTGGACCAGAGCTTTCAGACAGGACTCCCCACTAGCCTGTAATGAGGTCTCGTCAGGCCGGAGCAACAATCGCCATGGCTTATGCCAAGCATCGGGGCCTCGCCATGGTAACCTCTAAGCCCTTTTATCACCTCAAAGGTTATGAGTCAGCCAACTACAGCACAGACACACCTAAGTCCTCCCTGATATGGCTTAAATGTTTCAGATAGATAAGTGACTACTACAGAATGTTTTCAAATATTAATTGTAATCATTTTAACAATTATGGTTATAATCAGAATTGGGCATTTAACTACACTGACAGTACTTTTTTACTACATGAAAAGTGTCCTTGAGAACTGTTGAGTTCACATCAAATGCCTTTGTTGTTTACTTATTGTTCTTTTCTTCTCATTCTACTCTGAGTCTGATTTAAATCTTTCAATTTGGCCAATTTCATTTGAGAAGATTCTAGCAGCTGCTTGTCTTCACTAAAGACCCAAAGACATGAATTGACCCAAACAGATTAAAAAAAAGAGAGGAACAATTCAATCACAAAAGTATCTCTTGTCCCTTCTCTTCATATGAGCTTCAATTGTATTTGTTTGAGAGCATAATCCTCCAGATCCACAAGTTTGACCAGGACTTCATTCGTGGCCATGTGAACCTGTTTAAGTAATTAGGAAAATATACAAGTTTTGTGTTTTTGTGGCTCATCACTGCCACTGGGTTCATATTTTGCCAGTGTAAGCAGGATCCTCTGGGCTAAAATGGGGGGAAAATTCCTGTAAAAGTGGAGGGCTACAGTGGTTGAGCTGATCTTGCACTATGTTTGTGTGTTGTGTGGTTGAGTTTCGTGTAGACAGTCAGACAGACAAACAGAGACAGAATGAGACTGCTTCATACTCACACACATACGCACTGTCAGCCAGAAAGTGAGTTTGGTAGTATGAGACACTGTCATAGTGTCTGATTGGTCGTCCTTCCTGCCAGTCATCTGTGCTGTTGACTAAACTTCATTGTGGTGCTCTTATTTTTATTTTTTTAAATATATGCAAGCATTAAGCTGGTTATGGAAGCTATTTTCATTTTATCATCAAAAATGAAATTTAAAATTGAATTTAGCTCAAACCCAAATGTCAACTGATCTCTTTAGATGAAACAATGATCACTAAAATTGAAAAACACTGTGATGTCAGAAAGCAATACAAATGGGTAGGGTACAGAGGAAGCACAAGTAAAAGTAATAAATAATTTGGAAGGACGTGAACAGAGATAAATGTGCGGTGGTCAAGGTTCGACTCAGGGCCAAACTAGCTAATGATGTCGGGGGCGGGGGGGGGGGGAGGTCTTATATAATGTGCTCAGTCCAAGCCACATACTGTACATGCTGTCAGACCGCAGTTAAATCCGGAGCACCGAGCCAGTTATACAGCGCAAGTACAACAATTTAGTCTGAGGTACCTGAAGAACAGACACACATCAACACCACTTTTTCAAACTTCTTACTCTTAAGCATCTGTTGACACTTGAGCTATGAACTCAGGAATATTTGTATATGTGGTTACGGGACAAAATGTAAATCAACAATGATAACCCATTGTTAAAAAGAAGGCTTGTTTTCCTCACTTGTTTAGATTCTTCGTCTGTGTCTTTGTCAGCAGGATATCTGAAAATGGATTTTCAAACAGTCCAGTGGCCCTGCGCCAATGAATTTTTTGCTCTAACAATGAAATAAACTGTGACAGAGATAATATTCCAGATATTAATAGTGTGTTTATGGATGGAATAATTCCATTTGGCTAAAATTGTATGATTATGATAAGAACAATTTCTTGGTGGATGTTTGTATCTTCATTTGGAGAGGTTGTGTTTGTGAATCAGGCAGAAGGTCAGGTCACTTTTCTCCTTTTGGCTCTTGAAATTGATATATAGTATGGGGAAATTATTTAACCCTGGTATTGGCCCAATACTCACCAATATCCCCAACAACAGTCCTAACAGCACAGAGCACTGGGATTTGGTTAAATAATATGTTAGTGTTGAAAATCTGTCTGCACTGAGGTTTTGATATTGATCCTCTGTTGTGAGTCAGAAGACGATTTTTTTTGCATGTCAGCATGTATTTTAACATGGCTGTTTATTTGCCTACTAATGTGCAATTGGCCAAGTATGTGTGACAGATCATATGTTGCGAGTTGTGTGAGATATATGATGGCCGTGTGCATACTGACAGTAATTACAAGACCGTACCACAGAGCTGCCTGAGGCTGGCAAGGAACACGTTATTATAACATCTAATTCATAACCAAATGTCAGCCATGTCTGCAGTCTTTGCTGAGAGCAATGTGATATAAATCTACAGGGAAGGTGAAGCTGTAAATGCTCATAATACGTAGTGCACTGTGAATTTAATTTTATAATGGGCATAAATAGTGGGCTTGAGGTTTTTTTTTTATTGATTTGCAGTTTGCATACAGTTTGTAATTCTGTGTGAGTGAGTGCATGGCTGAGTGTGAGCTGTATATCTGTGTCTGCTTATGTCTGTGTGCCAGGGATAATGTGGCATCTCCAGAACTGGAATTCCTCTCACACCACACTCCACAAGAGACTCTCTGTCTTTCTCTCTGCTTCCGTAGGAACTGAATGTAGTCTGTTTTCTAGTTTCCACTGGTCAAGGTGACTACCGAACAAATACACTCCCAGCTTTTGATTACAATTGTCCATATTCCAAAGAACCAACCATTGCAAAACGCACAGTAACAGTGCCAAAATATATTCATGTTTGACCAACATTTCTAATCCCAGCTTCTTTCTGTGGTGTCTCACTCCATGTTAGACATTAGCTTAGAAAACAGGTGAGAGTGTTTAGGCAAAGAAACAAAGCAGAGATAGACCCATAAAATATTATATCAAGCTCCACTGGCTACTGTCTTGTTAGTACTGGAACTGTACAGTAAATGCAAAGCTGCATTATGAGTGTGCGTGCGTGCGTGCGTGCGTGCGTGTGTTTGCGTGTGTGCGTCCTATGAGATTGGGATGAAACCGTGGGGGATAATCATGTGTTCACAGCACACATGGTCATTAATAACATTGAGGCCAAGCTTATTTTTACTGTATAGCTCAGAGGCTAACATATGGCAGAGCGTCTGACTTGACATAACAGGAGGTGAAGTAGGATTTAATAGACAGTCCAGTGTTGTGCATAGGCACAGGGCACCGTGCTCTGTGGTTTGTAGGTATATTTGACAACAGCAGAGGGCACCACTATGTCCCATTTTACGGCCCCATTTCCAGATAGAGGGACTTGGAGAAAAACACAGAAAGAGGAAGAAACATTTTGAAAGGGGTTTGAAAAGTGGAAGAAAAGATGGCAAAACATACCCATGGGAAAGCTCCTGACTGACCAACAATCTAAAACTGCTCGTCTCGTCAGGCTAAACAGATACAATATCTCTGGGTTGTTTTGGGGATTTGAGTTGCATTTCATGATTTTTTAGCAAATATTATGGTCACATTACATACAGTACTCAGGAAGTGCCTTCTTTATTAACACGGTTTGCATAATTTTCCAGTGCTCCAAGTTGACCTCTTTTTTTAATACTTTGGAATACTCATCTCCTTACTTTGACTAGAGTGCAAATGAATAGACTCTGTGGACCTCAGGAAGAGTAGGTGCCAAGGGATCAATTAGGATCTGAATGAACAAACTTGGGCCATGTTCATATTAGCCAGGGATAACTAATTATGTATAGCTGTGTGTTGCAATAAAGTAGCTGAATATTGTACTTTTTTATACATTACACAGTTACAGATATCTGGAGTATTTCTTAAAGTCAATCATTTTATTCAGTTCTATTTGTTTTTATGGTAGTAGTGTTTTTAATTACTGTTCACATCACTCTCAGTACAGAGTTTTTCCATCATAAAAATCTAGGTTGAACTCTGAGTTTTTAAGTCATAAAATGAAAATGACATTCAGTGAAGTTAATCAGTAAAATGTAGGTTCTTTGAAATCTAACCCAATGTTAGTTTGGGCATTATATTTTTTTTAAGTACTTCCACATATTCATGAGCAACATTTCAGTAAAGTTACAGCAGTTCTTCTTGGGTAGGATTTATTCTGACCACACACATGCTCTGTCCTTATTGTGAAACTGGTCTGTCACAGTACATCTCGTGCAGAGCTCCAGTGCACAGAGTGAGATGACCAGTCGAATGTATGACACACTGAACATCAGCTGTCAGCCTGGCACTGCCACCCTGTCACCAACACAGCTGCCAGCCGAGCCTCATGACCTCCATCCACAGTGAGACCAACACATCTCCACTTGCACCTGTGGACTCGCACAAACAAACAAACAAAAAAACAAACATTCCCTTTATACACTGTTCTTGTTAATTTCCAGCACACATGTGAACATCATTTTAACAAAGATGCAGTTTATTCCTCTTCCCTCAGCCATTTCTCTTTCAAATGCACATCCTTGCCTGCAAATATGCACCAGTCTCAAAAAACACTGTACAGCCAAAGGACCCTGGCCTCTTACACTTTTGGAAGCTCGCTGACATCCAAAGCAACATCTGTCCTTTCAGTCGCGCCTGATTAAAACACTGGAATTTCAGTTCACACACACACACACACACACACACACACATAGACACACACACACACACACACATACACACACACACACACAATAGTGTAACATAATCACCTACCACATGACCATGGAGGCATACACTGCATGGAGAATCTGGGGATCCAGGGCTTAGCAAAAATATGCTTTGTTAATATATCGGCGTTTTTTACACAAAGCACATGAAAGGGACCTGAAATACCACTGCATTAATAAAAGCATGGATTACTACTTGTAAATCCTACCCGGAAATGCTTGTGTCTGTGGGAGGCACAATAGAATGTATGCATATAGAAACTCTACATACACATGTCTTGAGCTAGAGAGTGTGCAATCAAGTAGAAACCAGCCAACACATACAAAACTCTTAGAAATAAATGTCAAATTCACTAAAATGCGACATGAAGGATGTGAACAATTCCAGTGAAAATGTTTTGTCTGAGTTAAGAGGTGTCAGCGGGTCATGTTGTTACAAACCTCGAGAACCTTCCTTTATCCTCACTGCATCTCAGTGATACTGATAAATATTGTTATTTTCTTCTTGGCCCTGAATTCCTGCATCACATTGACACCCGCACAGGATATTACGTTGCGTTCCGTAGGTGCAGGTATACAGACTTGGCATGCTTTCCTTGACATTGGCTCCACATCCAGATTGATTTTTTTCACTGACATACCCGTACATTGTGCGAGCTGTTTGAGAAGTCTTGACAATGTGTATTGTGCTACAAACAGCAGACCTTTATCTCTTTTTCTGTATCTATTTGTTGTTGTTCCCAGTGTTCTCCCTGTTGCCCATGCATATCACTTTGAGTTTATCTCACACTCTCCCAACTGTCTCTCTCTTCCTTTCTCGTCTCTCTCTCTGCCTCAAGTAATTCCTGTGTTGATATTTGAAGCTTCCCCCAGCTTTCAAAAGACTCCAGCGTTCTGGTTGACCACCCTATGAAAAGTAATACCTAGAGCACACAAACAGCAAGCGCCAGGCATTTCATTATTACTCCCAGAAAGCATTGTTTTCAGTGGAAAGACCACTGTGTTGATTTCATTTAATGAGTTGCTTAGCTGGGGGAGGGGACCCAGGCAACAGTAATTAGTTGTCATGCTAATTGGGTTTGTGTGATAACTCCCACACAAGAATCGGTGGCGTGTGAAGCACTGTAGGGCTGGCCCGACCGCCTACTCATCACACACCACACACATTTTCTTGCACATTGGAATACACATAAACACATGTATATGCACACACACATAAATAAGAATAACAAGTGCTCACAGCCAGATTGGTTCAAAGAAAATGCCTGGGGACTGTCAAGCCTTTGACCCATCGACTGAGCGGAATTAATGATGTGAAAATCTTGATCCCAATTAATCACTAAGAGAAGGCCCTCTGAGAACCATGAGATAAGAGTTCAGGACATTCGATCCAATAAAGCTTTGGGTATAAACCTGCATATGTTGATTTGGAAAAAAAGGAGGAAGACGTATAGAAACATGGGGTAAGAAAAAGGTGAGCGATTGATGAAGATATGGTAATCAGAGCAAAAAGAGAGGCGACTACACCCTTGTTGCTTCAATGTGAAGAGTTTATAGTGACCTATATTTTACATAGTAATATCATGAAACCATTATAAAGATGTAGTCTAATAACATTTACTGGAACAGAATAGGCTGCATACTATCCTTTAGGCATTAATCGGCATATAAAGTAATTTCCAATACTGTCTACTTTCTTTTTTTTTTAAAGATTATTTTTTTGGGCTCGAACCCTGGACCTCTGCGTCGAGGCATAAACTTCTATGTATATGTGCGCCTGCTCTACCAACTGAGCCAACCTGGCCGCCGATACTGTCTACTTTGGGTGGAAATCCTGTAAAATTTTACAAGGCCACATGTAGTGTCGAGTAGTCATGTAAAGCATTCCTTAAGTGCGTTGGTGGTGCCCTTGATGTCTGTCCACCAAGTTGTTAATCACCCCTGGTAGCATGGTGCCTGACTCCCAAAGAGACTATTTTTAAGGCCTGGGGTCACTGACCTCCAGGAAGGGTCACTCTCACTATCAGGGGAGGTCCAGCTACTGCTTTGCTTGAATGCCATCTGCATTCTTTTTCTATCTCTATCTCCTTTTCTCCCCATAACAGTCTCTGAGTCCCTCTCTACTGTTTCTTTCCATCTCTTCATTAAGTCCTAACAACTCATGGTTAGAACTAAATAGGTGTTACTATTCATTTCCTTACAAACTTTACATTAACTTTTAAAAAAGTTTTTACATTAACTTTTATCTAATACTAACTACTATTACGTGACCGGCCTGAAAGATTCCACTGCAATCTTCTCCCACTCTCGGCGCTAGTACCAGCTCTGCTCGGCTTGACTCGGCCACATAGACAGTTAAAGAAATGGACCAACAGATCCCGTTGCTCTGGACGGAGACCAGTGAAGTATATTAGAGCACTTTTCCAGTGAGGGTTGAGCGTTACTGCACAGCCTCCAACTGAGCTTGAAGACGTAGATGTGACGTGAGCAACCTGTCTGAAAGTTGGAAATCTTCTGGTAGCTGTGCCAAGAGAAATCTCAATCATTCCGAATCTTGCAGAGACAGAGAGTGTAGGTATATGTAAGGAGATAACATGGGCACAGGCTAATTATTGCTAACTAAAATGCTAGTTAACATTAGTAATTAAACTTACACAGCTAATGTAAGTCGAAACTGCCTGCGAGCTTCTCCTGTACTGTACGGTAATTCCTCTACTATGCGACAGTAAGTTGCGTGGTTATGACACAATCGTTAGCCTATTTTTACAAAAACGTCTGCTACAGAGCCATAACGTGAGATACAAGGTAATGGAGCCTTTTATACATTGTTGTGTTTCTTTAGATATAAACAATGGACAAATAAAGTATTTAAACGCTTCAGATGTAAAGTTATTCGCTGTCAAAGTGACGCCAAAATGAATGGCAGTCAATGGAATGCTAATGGTGGGTGAGTGCTTGTTTGCATCAAAATGGCGCCATAGGAGGTACGCGTTGTGGAGAAAAGCTTACCATCTTGGCTCGGCCGCGGTGCCCCGTCCTCCATTTTCCATTGCAGATTTAGTACCGCCTCATGCGTGGCTGGTCGTCATAGCGACGCCGCAGGAAACTGCCGTGACCTAACGAGACCATGAACGAGACACACACACACAGAACGTCGAAGGTGTGTTGTTTTTGATTCTCGGCATGTGGCTGTTGCCACAGCCAGAAGACACATTTTGTTTCAAAAGAAGCTGGAGGAAGCAAAAAAAACCCTGTTTAAAAATGGTGAGTTTGTTCAGGACACCCCCGTCTGTCGCTAGCAATGACGACGCAGTGATTAGTGACGATTCTCTCTGACCAATCAATAGTCTGCGGGTTTTCACGTCACCTTTTGGTATTGCCTCAGCTCGCTTAGAACCTCGACGGAGGTGATACTAAAAAAAGTACTTGTTAGCTAGTACCAGGTACTTTTTTTCATAATGGAAAAACAAAAAAGTTGAGGCGAGTAATGGAAACGCCATAACTAACTCCTCCCTGACCTTTATCTTGCGTCTGCTTCTCCTCGCTATGCTCTGCTCTACTTTGCATCATCACCCGTATGAGTGTGTTTCTGCCCGCTTTTGTGATAATCTTGCTGAGTCATCAGCAGTGTAAAATGAAACCTTACCATGATACACTGTAATCCATGTGTGTCTCAACGGAAGTTTATCTTAGTCTTCAACATTATTTAGCCTGTGGGAGTGTTTGAGTGGTTAATGAATGGGCTTAGTGGGAGATTAGTTGATTCTTTGTAGATGTAAGGTCCCTGCAATGCCTTCACGTCTGCAGTGACATACTGCAAGAATCGTGCTTTCCTAAGTTTTTGTCTTGTCCTAACCTGTTCTAAATGATTTCTACCCAGTCCTGTAAATTTAGTCACTGCCAATGTAGTATGTATGTATATATATATATATATATATATATGACGTTCCACTTCCGGGATTGCTCTCGTCCGCCAGATGTCACTCTTTTCGGATGTCTGTTTTCAGATGTCCCGTTACCTTACGCTGTCTTTGTGTTGGAATTTTAAACTGCTGCTCCTCAGATCTCTGCAGGGTAAATCCAGACAGTTAGCTAGACTATCTGTCCAATCTGAGTTTTCTGTTGCACGATTAAAACAACCTTTGAACGTACACGTTCCACCAAAACAAGTTCCTTCTTGAGGCTATTTTGCAGCAATAACATACTTAGTACTTACTGGTACTTAGCACCGCCCAAGACGATTGTGATTGGTTTAAAGAAATGCCAATAACCAGAGCACGTTTTTCTCCCATCCCGCATTGCTGTGTGGACTAGCCACACTCTCCTCCACAGTGCTGTGGAGTGAGGTCTGGCAATGTGAGACTACTGCCATTGCTGTCATCGATCCCAATTTTTTTTTAAACAGGCTTGTTTTTTAATGATTTATATTGAGCAAATAGTAACACATATCACATCACGGCTTCGGCACATAAAACGGCTGTCTGATATAAAAGCTTCCTGGCTCACTCTAGAGGTTTTCCTGCTCATTCCCAAACCTGATGACACGGTGTAATTTTCCTCCCAACCCACAGGAACCCAGCAGAATCAGTGCAGGAGAAGAAGATTGCATGAAAAGACAATCAAACTATTAATATTAGATAGGAGAAGAGATGAAAGAAGATAGATGAAAGGCGATAAAAGTGTCAAAATAAATTTCATACTTAACATCCATCAGGATGTAGTCCAAGTCCTGAGCCTTTCAACACTGTGTTCAAAGTAACCCACGCTAGCAATTTATATTTATGACATCATCCTTTTCATGACAGAACCCCCTATATATTACGAGAACCATGAAATACATTTAGCGCTCAATGCCTACTTTCAGGAGAAATTTATTGACACTGAATTGGTTGCAGGAAAATCCTCTTTGTGTTCATATACTCCAAATGTCCTTATTTCTGACCAAATGTTCACGGATTTTCCAAAGAGCTGATGAAAGGAGACAACTCTCTTGACATGTAATAAATTGACATTGAGCTTATGCTGAAAGAATTAGCAAGTGACTTTTGTTTCCTCTCGTCTGGCAACATGACACCTTGATTAGTGGTTAGTGTGAAGAGAGAAGGGGAAAGCTGGCATCTCCAATCACTCACACACCAGCAGTGTTTGATGAGTGTGCACTGAGTCAACAGGCTTACTGCTCTCATTAATGGTACAGTTTGACCCCTCTGTTTGAGTTGCTCCAGGTGGGATCACATTGTCTTGTATTTGGCTATGGGGATTTTTGGCAAGAAGAGTGTTTGTGGTGTGTGGGTGACTTCCAACACCCCCATTTAAGCTGGAAGGAGGGGGAGGATCAGGGTGGTGTCTCAAAAAACACGACCTAGTCATCATTCTTATGAGACTGATGGACAACGCAATGATGTAATGGCAGTATGGACACCCCCACCCACACACACTAGCAGTCCTACAACTTGCTGCTGCTGTCAACCTGAAGTTACAGATGCGAGGTCGGCAGTGCAGACCCCCGGGTTGTCGACTCGCCAGCCAACAAAGCTGTTCTTGTTTGAGCGTGTGTTCTGTGTGTTTAAATTGCAAGCAGGATACTGCTAAACAGCTGCTGCTCATCCAAAGCCTGTAAAAGTCATTCTTCACCTACACACACTTTGAACCATGATATTACATATAAAGGAACAATCAGTGCCAACAAAGTGGAGTAACTTGGATGATAAGTTTAGATTTTGGTTGCATGGGTCACCACTTAAGTCCAGATTGAAGTATTGAAGGATTACAATGACATTTTATTAAGACATTCGTGATCCCCAGAAGATTAATATTCCAGACTTTGGTAATTCCCTGACTTTTCCTCTAGTGCCATCATCAGGCCAAAGTTTGTCCAATACTTTGGTTTATGACCTGCAAAACTATGGACATTCCCATCAGCCTCAGTTGTATTAGGTGTTTAGTGCTAATTAGCAAATGCACGCTAACACGCTAAACTAAGAAGGTAAACATTATACCTGCTAATCATCAACATTATCATTGCAAGATTGTTAGGATGCTGTTGTGAGCAGTTAGCTCAAAACACTGCTGTGCCTAATTACAAAGTAGCCGAGAGTCTTGTTTTAAGCATAAATATATTGATAATACTAATTTAAATAAAAGTGCACACACATCGATCACGTATAGACTGTGCTGCAAAAATGCAAAGACGTCAGTGAAATGTGTGGGAGCCTTTTGCACCCTGCATAATCCACAACAGGCCGCCTATTACAATGCACAACTTGCACTACAGGTGAAACTGTAGCTTTGGGGATTATTGTGTAACTGATCACCTTTTACATGGTTACAGAAAGGAATGTGTGGTAAAAGTTTTTCCTGGTCTGTTCTATTTCCTTTTTGGGTTATGTTACTTTAAATGCATGTTCTTATTGCATGTGGTGCTGTAGGCCGATCTGGTAAACAGCAGGTGAAGCAGCATTTTCAATTGGCTTGGAACCACGGGGAAGGGAGAGCTGAGTGTAGAGCTGAATTTAAAATGTTTAATCTTACTCTCTGTCTCTCTCTCCCTCTCTCTCATCCTTCTGGCATCTATCACAAGACCTGCCAGCTGTTGCAGCTCTGAGAAAATGTGCTTCTGACCAACTACAGGGAGAATCAGAGACAGGCTCAGGACTTCTTCATTACAATAGAGTGGCCTGCTGGCGGAGCGTAACAAACGGCTGATCAGATAGGATAGCTGTGCCATTTCATGCTTGTACATAATGTGTTTCTTTTTATCTTATGTATTTGAATAAGATCTGCAGCACAGAGGACATTGCTGTTACATTGTATACCATTTTTTGTGATATGTGTATGTGACATTCTTTAAAACAAATTAAGTAGTTACAGTCAATGTTTCACATTTTTTTGTTGTTATTGTTCAGCATTTTATCCAGATTAATGCCAGGCGTAGGACACAGTATGTATCGCCCCCTTAAAAACATTTTTCCCATGCGCTTTTTTTGTTTTTCACACAATTGTGTGGAGAATGTGCTTTGTTCACAGTCCCTATTCAACTCTGGCGGGAGGGAGGTATTGGTGGAAAGCTCTGTCAGCATGAGATAAAAACTTTTCTGGGCTGTTAAAAAACAACAACCTTAAATGAGCTGTACTCCTGTAATAGCTTTAAAAGCATATACTGATCTCAGGAAAACTGTAAACTCATTGTTTAAAACGTTCATCGAAGGCAATAGGGACATCAAAATCACGATTGATTAAGATTTGGTCAGCAATGAGTACAGCAGACATTTGGAAATTCATATAAGTATGGTGTTCAGGGTTAAACAAAACGTGTCACTGGTCAAATTATATTACTCAAACAATTGTAAGTCACGATATGAATAACTTCTCATATGAGTTATTATTGGAATATTAATGATTCCTCAGTAATTTGAGTTAATTCCTGGCCATTGCTTGTGACACGGGAGTGCAGCAAGTGTTTTTCTTCTGCTGTGATGTTTTGTTGGGAGGAGTGTGTGAGGGAGAGAGAGACGGCGGGTGAAGAGAGGGGGGAGGCGCAGTGTTTGGAGGATTTGCTCTGTGGTGCTCCGGGCGTTCTCTCACTCGAAGTTTTAATGGAAATAAGCTTATGTGTGCTCGCTCTACTATTTTAGACAGTTTTCTGTCACTCGTCGAGGGATTCAATTAACTTTTTGGAAACTTCTAGCCCACTTGGACGACATCTCCCTCGGTGTGGGGTTTAGTTTATGGCCGGGCACGGATCCGTGCAGTGCGGACTGTGGAGCAGGGAACACCCCGCAAGGAAGTTTTCAGACGAGTGACCTGTTGTGGGTTCGACACAACACGAGGCCGCCTTTCTTTACTTTTGAGTTTTTATTTTTTTTTTATTTTTTATATACTTGACATTCGACGCACGAGTTGTTGTGGGAGTTTCGTGAATATGTCAGGAGGCAGTTTACGCATTAAACTTCGGATCGTGCCAAGCAATGTTGGAGCATTTGACCGGTGCGTCAAGGGCAACTTTCTCTAGGAGCAGCCAGCCTTGGCACCCACATCTCTTTACAGCTGGTGGTCAGGCCCCTGCCTGTGGGCTTGGATTCAAGCTTTTGCACTAAACTGGTCTGACTGAACAAAATATTCTAAAATTATGGAAGGTGATCAGGGGACTGGTGCGCCTTTCGATGAGCCTTCCGATGAGCCACGGGCAGACAACGCTGCTGCGTCCGACAGTTTTTCCCAACTGTGGACGGACGTTATGGGGATGCTGGTAAGTTGTTTTGGGGGGAGGGGTGACAGGATCATAGACTGACATCATAGACTCACAACTAACTGAGAGTTTTCACCCTTGTCCTCAAAGTTGACACTGATTTGCCGAATGAGCGATTGTGTATCCAACTGGTCGGTGCATGCTAATCACGCATCAAAACAACTCCCAGCAGCGCAGTGCGTCCTAGTTATAGGCCCGAGTTTCAAATGCACCAGCATTCTACATGTGGTCTGGGATTCATTCAGGTGCATTAGTTGGACGCTGAGGACGAATTCATACTGTTGAGTCGGTCGGATCTCAATGCAAACAGGAATCGTGTGAGATAATGGTATGTTACGGATTTAACCCTTTGTACTGTGTTTTGTTTGCTGCCATGTTCTCTGTGGCTTTTGAGCATTTGGTGTACAGCTAGATTCAGTACGTTTACATGCACACACATTTTCTCAATATGACAATATTCCAAATTTTATACATGTCATGTAAACAGCATATATCGGTTGGATATTCCGATTAAGACGTGGGATATTCCGGTATTATTCGGGTTTTAGAGGCTTTCTTTGGACATGTATACAGCGCGGAATATGCGTCTCAATTGATCTCAGTTAAGCTTTGCTGCTATTTTTCTCCAAGTTAAACATGATTTTGTCGCTGAGGCCTCCAGCTGAGGAGATGTGTTGTGTCTGTATTGTAGACTGGATGATAACAGTGCCAAACATACAACTAGAAATGCTCATTATAAGAGATGCTTTGGCCTCCTGAAGTTAACGTCAAGGTCTCTGAGATCACTAGATGCTGTGGCTATCAGGGAAACATAACATTTTACTAATTTGCATATTAATGTTGTAAGTTAAGGCTGATTTCCCACAGTGTTTCAGCCCCCCTACTTGATCATAAGATATTCTAAATGCCCTGTTTTCTTTGTGAACTACATTACCCCACTCCAGGGAGAGTCTGATTTACTGTACCTTACATGTTTGTGCCTTAAATGCTGGGGACTTTGGGGATTGTAACAACACTCTTTTGTTTGGCTGCCAAAGCAGACTTGATTTTACAGGCCATGGGGTCTGATTGATCTGCTGACCAAATGTGTTGCAATCACTTCCACTCTGTTAAAGACAGAGGTGTTAATTTGGTTTGGTCTGGCACTGTGTGTGTGTGTGTGTGTGTGTGTGTGTGTGGGGGTAGGCTGTCCTGCCCTCTGACACTGGGTGGGAGACCCAGGCAATTTATCCAGATTTATTGCTTTTGAGGCAAATGTCTGCAAGGCTGGGCTCATCTATAATGTTTTTCTCATTGCGCTGAAACACACATTCAAACACATATACACAACAGAAACAAGCTTTTTGAACTCTTTTGTTCTCAACATATTAATAAATGCATCCTTTTCTTTGCTAACCTCATGGTTGGAGGTCATGAACTAATGGTAACATTAATTTTAAGTAGCTATCTATACTGCCAATAAACATCCTGCAGCACTCATCTGAAGTTAAGTTTAAAGTCATCCTCCATCTCGCCAGCAGACATAGCACACTCATATTATTTCAAAATCACTGACCTCAGCTTTTGTTGGAATCTTATTCCACGTACTGTATCACTTTACATGTGTATGCCTTGAGTCTTGGAAAGGCTTGGATAGCTATGACTATCATATTTTTCTAGAAAACTATACTGGAAAGATTAGAAGTGTGACAGTATGGAACTTGATCGGTCTTCTTGGCTGCTGACAGCGTCTTTCAAAAGTTCAGCAGGTCAGTTTGTCATACTAGAACTAACTGCTCGACAACCATGATAATGCACGATTTTATGTTGATTGTTTTTCTCCCAAAGTGAATGGACTTTTGGTGATGATGAGTTGCTTGAGTTGATGGCAGCTTGCAGGTGTAATTTATGTAAATATAATGGTTTCCAGTAAAACATTGTCATTTATCTGCAGTATTCATGAGCTTGTGCATAAGTATACAAGATGATATTTTTCACTGCTTTAAAAATGTATCTTATTTGTTTATTAATGAGAGTCAATGAGTCATAAATAGAAGTCCTCTAAATTGCCCTTTTATATAATGAGCTTAATCCCTAACTGTGTTCAGTTAGTGAGTGAGTGTTCAGTTAGTGAGTGAGTGTTCAGGCTCCTGTCTTTAAGCACATGGGATCCTGAGCACAATGAACACCATCTACCTCCTCAAAGTAAAATGGATCTGCTATATATAACCACTGCCCTTTGACTTTCAATGGCTTTTGTTTTGCTTGGGAGCCTACATGTACTGTATATGGGAATGCCCTTTTAAAATTTGGGATTGCCCCAAGCATGTTGATTCAACTTTAAATCACTGTTGCAAATGTGTTTGGTCTTGGATCTTGGAGAACAGGACTACATACTTGTACAGATAGACATCCACCCTGATAAAGATCTGGTCAACATGCTTACTATACTCCTGTCTTTCAGGGATTACTGTATGTTTCAGCAAACTAAAGAACTGCTCTTAACACTCAAGTGCAAATAAGCATTAAAACAGCAAGTGTCAAAGAGCTCGTCCACATAATGTCATCCACATTTGCACCTTCAAATGAGTTTTGGGCACTCCGGTCTTCAGTCTTTTTCTGAGGGGGCCTTGTCTTTGAGGTTAACCATAATACACAGCAGCCTGTTGCGGAATGTGTTTAATAAGAATACCTAAGTAAGCCAGTCATTTATTTGTGGTTGAAGCCAAGTAAATAGCACTTGAGCTAATTAAGACTCAAAGGCAGTTTATGACGGAATTGCACAGGAGCTAGCCTATAGCTCTAAGTGGTGGGATTTATAGATGTCTGAATAGGGATTTGCTTCTAGTTCCACCCCACTTCTGGAGATGTGATGGTTTTTCCTCAGACCTGAACTTTCCTTATTGAATGTTAAATAAGCCACAACTTATGAGTTTTCTGTATTGGCATGATGTGTTTTGAGGTATACATCTGTACAGACTTTAAGATCTCTGTAATAATACATTCCAGTTCCATTCCATTGCTTCGCCTTTAGCAAATGTTCTACTAGTCTGTGCGGTTCAGTTTTATCTGGAATGACTGCTGTGTTTCTACAATGTAGAGGAGATACGCAACTTAGATTTTCAAACATGCCTTTACTTAGGACAAGTTTCTTATTGAGCTCCTTCCAGTCAATTTGATAACAAACTTGGACAGCTTACACAGATCATTATTACTATTGGTGTAAGGGACCATAGTTGATCAGTGGTCCGTACGGCTCAACACTCACGATTCATAATGCATGTAAACTGCAGATTAATTGCAAAGTTTAACCATAATAATAGTGTGAAATTAATTTTTACTGTTACTTAAAGTAGGCTGATAAATCTCTATGGAGGGTTGCCGTGAAAAGATACAGGCAACGCAATTTTCTGTTCACGTGAACGGGGCATGTCAAAATCAGTTGTATGTTCATGTGAACGGAGCATGTTAAAAGTAGTTGATAGACACGGTCATGGCTACTGGAGAAGCGGAAGAACTCGAAAAGCCTTGACGCTGGCTACAGAGCTCCGTCATATCAGCGGCAGTTGGTAGTTAAGTTACCCGAGAATAGGGGGCTTGTTAAGTTTAGGAAAAAGATTGGTTTGGATTAAAACACTCTCAAGGAACACACATTTCTGGGGTGAAAGTACTTTGTTTGGAAAGCGAACTTTGCTCCCCGGCTTGAACGTGTTATGTAGTTCTTTATGTAATAAATGGAAAGCATTTAAAAAAAAAAATCTTCTCTCGAGACATGAATATTGATTGTGTCTGGGAAACATGGTTAGATGAGGTGATCTCTATGTGCTTCCTCCCACATAGCACTTCATACGGAGTGGCAGCATATGCTCCAGTCCTTTTCTGCCAAACCATGGTTAGCTAGGCCACTTTATATCTCTGCCAGTAATGTTGTAACATAGCCTTATTTTGTCTATTGTTGCCGAGTCCAACTCGGCTCACTCCTACTTTGCTTCCCCTCCCTGACGGGTGTCATTATTGAGGTCACACAGAGATCTGGCAGGTTTCCTCTGTTGGGATGGCAGAGCACTGTTCTGCTCAAGCCACGGATATCCTCAGGAAGCCCTCTAAAAGGAGGTGGGCTTTGTCCTCTGGCCTCACCTTCCTCGACAGTCTTCCCCCTTTGGCTCCCATGGCCGACACTACATCTTTTGGTCAGACTTCTACTGGCTCTATGTTTTGTGGAATCCTCCACTACAGTACAAGTACAGTACAAAATGTTCAGAACTCCTGTAGTTTCATCCACCTGTCTTCACTTATCTTTTTCCACATTTCTCATATCAGACTTTGCTTATCGTTCTTTTTCTTGTCTGTTTTTTATGATTGGTTGGCAGTTCAGGGACACTACTGTACTAGTGCAAGGAAAAATGGGGATGGTCAAATCGTTTCAGTTGAAGGAGCTGGGGAAACTGGGTGGATAGAGGGCTGGGTGGAGAAAAGGATGGATTACTTACTATTGCTTTTATGATGAGTTGTGTGGGGACTGTTGGACAGGCGATCTCTCGCACGGGTTGGGTTTAAGCTGGTGTATCCATGACTTAGGGTGAATGCGGACAATTCTATTGGTTCATTTTTTGATGAAACTTTAGTAGAATGCAACACAATACAAGACAGTGTGTGGCAATTTAAACCTGCCGCACCTGTGCTGAGGTTGCGTAGCAAGTGAAAGTGATCATACCACTGACGTTCAAACATTACATCAGATGCGTGGCTCTATTGTAAACTGTTGTCATTATTCTTTCCTCAAGAGAATGGGTAGTCACCAGGCCAGCCCTGTAACAATGGTTAATACCATGTACAACTACCATTCAACCCATTAAGGAATGTGAGCCCAAAGGATAGACCAGAACAAACATGTTAGGCGCAGGGCTAATGGCTTTTAGCCTTTTGGCATGTCTTTCTCTCTGGTTATAATAAACAAGCGCTTTCTTTGAGAGACTTTGCAACATCTAACATGATGTGGAACACTTGAATTGAGTGTGACTTGATTGTGAGATTAGCTGTGCGACTTGGCAGTGATTCCTAAGCACGCAAGGAGGCCTAAGTTATCAGTGCTCTGCATGCTGGCTGTGGAATTTTTTAATAACTTTGCAAAAGATTGCTTTAGTGGATTGCCATTCAGATGCTCTGTCGTGAAGAAATTGTCACTTCAGCTGGGGACTGCTCATTGTTGGCAATCAGTATATTTAGAATTTAAGAAAGTACAGCTTGTTTCCTTACTCAAAATATTGATTTTGTGAAACATAACAACGTCCATGTTTGTGAATGCTGGCCCAGTAGTTCACAGATGGTATAATCTATAAAACTATAATTGTAGCTATAGTGTGGAAACATTATATGTAGGTTTTAACACAGTACACAGGATTGCTTCTTTTCTTAAACTGATGCTGCTTTTTACTGACATAAGGAAAGTCTGAAGAGACAACCTTCTGTGGTACTGAAAATGCCAGGAATGCCGTGGCTAATTGATTAATTTAGCAGAGACTACTGGGTCTTCATGCTGTTTGCAACCATGCTCCCTTTTGTGAGAATATATATTTATATTCCAATACTAAAGCTGAGAATATTTTGTTTGTTTTCCATGAGAGACTAGATGAATCATATTCATATCTTGGAATTCTGGCATGGATGTTAATTCATTCCTCCAATGCAATGTTGAATGAATATTGTGTAAATCACTTGGTTATGGCTCAGTAGCAATCCTATTACACATTGCTGAAATATTTATCCACTGTGGTGCAATACCAGTAATTTGTATTTTGCTGCCACTAACTCACAGTTATTACGGCTTTTACACAAACAAGTGTCTTCTACAGCAGTGTCCCAGAACATTTCTCAGAACCTTTTCTTTGCTTTGAGTTGTGCAGTCTTGGAACAGAAGTGACATGCAACACAGTTTTGTTCACAGTTTTGTCTGACAAATTTCAGCTGCACGTTAGGAGTAGCAATCTCGATCGAGCAGGCTTGAACAGTAAATTACACACGCACACTCTTTACTGTAAATACACGAAAAGTCACTCACACATTTTTGCTTGGGTGTTGTTTTTTTTGTATGCCTATTGTTGCTATTGTTCCAGTCAACTGGGAGTTGGCCTCCCTCGCATCCAGGGCGGAGAAGCAGTTACATCAGCTAGTATTGGCCTCCATTTCAAACATACCTCCATGAAACTAGATGTGTTTAATATTGTAGTTAATACAATTCTAAATTTAAAAAAAGGATATTTTTAGAGTGAGCATTGTTTTAAGGCACCCATATGCTTTCCAGGTCAGATAAGCTGTAGCGGATTTAATATTCATCCTTAGAATCTCTCTTAGATGCAGATATTTTTCTTTCCTAACTCCAGATGTTTTATCCCCCTCTCACCCCACAGCTGCCCTAGTCAGTATCCCACAAATCATCTCTTGTCCAGCCTCCACTCCAACCCCCTGCCCACATTTCCAACCTGGATGTGTGGACCACTGTCAGATCCCTCCATGCTCTTCCACCTACACTCCCACATTAACAGATTCTCTTTAAAATGTGGACTAAACTCTCGCTCATCTGCTGACAGTAGTTGGTTTTCCATTCTTTACTCGTTCCCTCATTTTCTCCGCTGTGATTCTCTCAAAGGCATTTTTTCACTCACTACACTTGTTTTCATGTGCTGTCTAATCGTGGATATATAAAACTGAGCATATGCAGTTTATTACAAGGTAGTAGTGGAGGTGGGGTACAGAGTCTGCTGTGTTGGACCCCCATGAGCTCATGCCACTGGAGAATTGGAGGAATCCCAGTTGTCTACGCACACACACAACTGTTTGCACGCACAGATGCACATCAGTCTGAGAACAGCAAAGCATGTGCAGCTTTACCTGTCCACAGCCAGTTTACATTCAGTGTTCCAATGGGAGTGGGGCCAGTAATATAACAAAGCTTGAATAATTAATTCTGCTGCTATGACCTAACTAACTAAAACCAACTAGAAATGCCCTCTGTCAATCAAGAGTTGGTGTAATCTCAGGACAGGGTTCATTCTTATCTTCCGGATGTGGCGAATAGATCAACACAATCATGGCATGTGTATGGTGATTAAAACATCTTGGAGTTTTGTAATGAGAGCTTGCTTTCGGTCAATGTGAGGAATGAAGGGGAAAGCATGTGTCTGCTCGGGGAGTGCTCCCAACGGGAATCTCAGACATCTCGAACCATATGTCCGGCCAGAAACAGAATTTCTCAAGTAATGAGAGTGGGAGAACAGATGACAGCCAGCCAAACTGGACTTTTGAGACAGAACATGTGTGTTTTTTGTGATATTGTGTTCAGTGCACAATCATTAAAGTGCCCATATTGTGAAAAAAACACTTTTTCTGGGATTTGGGGTGTTATGTTGTGTCTCTGGTGCTTCCACACACATACAAACTTTGAAAAAAAAACATCCATGCTGTTTAGAGTGAGATACGGTTTCTGAATGTGTCCTGCCTTCAGTCTCTGGGTGAGCTGTTCAAAATCGGCATCGAAACGAGCAGGCTAACCGCAACCATTAGCTCATAGCGTTAGCGTTTGCTAACCCTAACGCTATGAGCTAATGGTAACGCTAGCATGCTAACGCTAGCATGCTACCTCATTCTCAATAGCAAAGCACTGCTACAACACACACAAGTTCACCTTAATCTACAAAAGAACTACTTACATGTGCGCCCTCATTTAGAAGTCTCCCAGCTAATCCTGCCTTGTAACTGACTGAAGTTGTAGAAACAGCCTTTCTTTTACTGTCTATGGAGCTAGCTAGCTGACATGATCTACATCTGAGCTACTGAGCATATGCAAGTGCAATCAAAGATAGTACAGAAGAAGAAGAAGAAAAGAGGTCTCACTCTGTAGCTAAAACAGAGACCAGGTGAAAAGAGGAGCTGCAGCAGTGAGAGAGAGCACTGCAGTACAACAAAAATATGGTGTTTTTTGAAAATTAATGTAAACCTATTCTGGTACAACCTTAAAATACAATTATGAACCTCAAAATGAGCATAATATGGCTGCTTTAAGTGTTCTTTCATAACTCCATTTAATGAGCTGTGCTGTATATGATTGGTCTGCCTCAGTTTGTTTTGGTCCAATGTTTTTGAAATCTCCTGCCTGCATGTGTGTGAATGCTAATGTGTGTTCACTGTGTGTGTGTGTGTGTGTGTGTGTGTGTGTGTGTGTGTGTGTGTGTGTGTGTGTGTGTCACTCACAGGGATCCATTCATTTGTGGTCTGGCACCCAGATAGGGAGTCCGGTTGAGAAAGACAGAGACTAAGAGAGACTGTTCGGACCCTGCACAGTGACTCAATGCTAGCTGTCTGCCTGGCACAGATTAGATCAACACTGATGAATATTCAACAGTTTGCCATCACTGCCAGAATGGCCTACATTTTTACCAAAGCAAGAGTTGAGTATCGCTTCTCTCATACATTGTACAAAAGAGATGCCTCTTCTTAAGGGCTTAATTTAAGGAATAAATTAATTTCTCAGAATGCTTCTGGTATGATGGAGGTCATTTGTTTATTACGTCAGTCTATATTCCAAACCTGAAACGCGGACTGACCCTAGCTAACTTCATGATCAAGCTTTATGATTCAGGCCCCTTGGGTTGACAGTTTATATTTGCTGACTGGTTTTCATAGAACCCAAGTTTAGACCTAACTCAGAGGCCACACTCTATCCAAAAAGACGCCACACTCTATCCAAAAAGTATTCTGTTAGGTAATGTCTTCACTGTTTAGAGCACAGCTTCCTCCCTCAATCCTACACACGTCTTCCATACAAAGACAGGAACTTTGCTGATCTAAACTACAGCTAACCGGAAGCATGTGTTTGTGTTGAGTTCGGTAAATGTCTGAGGACGTAAAGGCCATCCTAGATATGAGATAATATACAGACCTTTTGAGTGGTATTTTTAGGTTTTTCTGTTTGTATGGAATATGTCTGTAGATATGGGAACAACAAATGCCTCTGTACATATGTGCTGATGAGTGATTATGTTTCTATACCTGTGCCACCCTCAAGCCATGCCACTTTTACCCAAATGCATACCTAGAGGTACCTTTTATATGCCACTTACACTTGTAAGTGTATGTGACAACGGTTTAATAAAGCTGTGCTGTGAAGGATGGAGGCGGATGTACTTGTCACACAGTGTACTGACTTGTGGTTTTCTTTTTCCTCACCTGAAGCTAGAGCTGGGCAATATATCGATATTATATCGATATCGTAATATGAGACTAGATATCGTCTTAGAGTTTGGACATCGTAATATGGCTTAAGTGTTGTCTTTTCCTGGTTTTAAAGGCTGCATTACAGTAAAGTTATGTCATTTTCTGAGCTTACCAGACTGTTGTAACTGTTCTATTATTTGCCTTTACCCACTTAGTCATTATAATAGTCACAATAGTCAACACTACAATATCATTGCGGTATTGATATCAAGGTATTTGGTTAAAAATATTGTGATATTTGATTTTCTCCATATCGCCCAGCCCTACCTGAAGCACTGGTGGGATGTTGAAAAGTGATATAAGCTGCATGAAAGAGTGAATAATAGCATTTACTGTTAGTTTTTCTTTTGTATGCATGTGATGTTTTAAGTGATTCACCAAATAACATTCTCTAAATTTGCAAATAAATTTAGTTTCTCCCTTAGAATTAGATTATCAGCTTTTCTTTCTTGGGATGCCGTAGTTCCCAGGCTAAACTATTCCCTCTCTTTGTCTTTGCAGGATGGTTCTCTGGGCAACATAGATGACCTTGCCCAGGAGTATTCTGAGTACTACAATACCTGCTTCAGTGACGTCAGTGACCGCATGGAGGAGCTACGCAAAAGACGAGTCTCCCAAGAGCTTGACATGGTAAATGCAAACTCATACACACACGTACAAAAAAAATGGTTTGAGCAAAAACAGCTGTAAGCTGCAACATTTCTCACTCTCTACCCAGTTTGCATGCTTATAAATTGGAAATTTGGACAAATTATAATTTTCTTTGCAAATCCTTTAATAATGACCCTAAAAATTCCCGCTTTTGGAGTACAGTCGTGGCCAAAAGTTTTGAGAATTACATAAATATTGGAAATTGGAAAAGTTGCTGCTTAAGTTTTTATAATATACTTAATAATATCTTGCATATACTCCAGAATGTTATGAACAGTGATCAGATGAATTGCATAGTCCTTCTTTGCCATGAAAATTCCACTGCATTTCATTGCTGTCATTAAAGGACCTGCTGAGATCATTTCAGTAATCGTCTTGTTAACTCAGGTGAGAATGTTGACGAGCACAAGGCTGGAGATCATTATGTCAGGCTGATTGGGTTAGAATGGCAGACTTGACATGTTAAAAGGAGGGTGATGCTTGAAATCATTGTTCTTCCATTGTTAACCATGGTGACCTGCAAAGAAACGCGTGCAGCCATCATTGCGTTGCATAAAAATGGCTTCACAGGCAAGGATATTGTGGCTACTAAGATTGCACCTAAATCAACAATTTATAGGATTATCAAGAACTTCAAGGAAAGAGGTTCAATTCTTGTTAAGAAGGCTTCAGGGCATCCAAGAAAGTCCAGCAAGCGCCAGGATCGTCTCCTAAAGAGGATTCAGCTGCGGGATCGGAGTGCCACGAGTGCAGAGCTTGCTCAGGAATGGCAGCAGGCAGGTGTGAGCGCATCTGCACGCACAGTGAGGCGAAGACTTTTGGAAGATGGCCTGGTGTCAAGAAGGGCAGCAAAGAAGCCACTTCTCTCCAAAAAAAACATCAGGGACAGATTGATCTTCTGCAGAAAGTATGGTGAATGGACTGGTGAGGACTGGGGCAAAGTCATATTCTCCGATGAAGCCTGTTTCCGATTGTTTGGGGCATCTGGAAAAAGGCTTGTCCGGAGAAGAAAAGGTGAGCGCTACCATCAGTCCTGTGTCATGCCAACAGTAAAGCATCCTGAGACCATTCATGTGTGGGGTTGCTTCTCATCCAAGGCAGTGGGCTCACTTACAATTTTGCCCAAAAACACAGCCATGAATAAAGAATGGTACCAAAACACCCTCCAACAGCAACTTCTTCCAACAATCCAACAACAGTTTGGTGAAGAACAATGCATTTTCCAGCACGATGGAGCACCGTGCCATAAGGCAAAAGTGATAACTAAGTGGCTCGAGGACCAAAACGTTGAAATTTTGGGTCCATGGCCTGGAAACTCCCCAGATCTTAATCCCATTGAGAACTTGTGGTCAATCCTCAAGAGGCGGGTGGACAAACAAAAACCCACTAATTCTGACGTGAAGTGATTATGAAAGAATGGGTTGCTATCAGTCAGGATTTGGCCCAGAAGTTGATTGAGAGCATGCACAGTTGAATTGCAGAGGTCCTGAAAAAGAAGGACCAACACTGCAAATACTGACTCTTTGCATAAATGTCATGTAATTGTCAATAAAAGCCTTTGAAACGTATAAAGTGCTTGTAATTATATTTCAGTACATCACAGAAACAACTGAAAAAAAGATCTAAAAGTAGTTTAGCAGCAAACTTTGTGAAAACTAAGATTTGTGTCATTCTCAAAACTTTTGGCCACGACTGTAGCCTCATAGCGTTACACAGTGTAATTTCCACAGTCTTAGCCAACAACCTGGCAAGGAACAATGGCATCGGAACACGAATGTGTGCTAAGGTTTAAGACTTTCCCCAAAGGCAGTATGCCTTTTCTGGATGTGAATGCAGTGGTGTTCTGGGGGTCCATAGAGGGGGGGGGGTCCTTTTCACAAGGATGTAGGGTAGTGGGGCACCCCTTTGGTTGCCAAGCTGCACACAAATGTATGAAGGAATGCTGCTAGTGCTGCTACAGAGGGCCTCACTCTGTGCAGCACACTACCACAGGATGACAAATACAAGAGTTGTGTGTTATGCTAACTTCATAATTGCTCTGACTTATTCATGGTGAATTTAATTGGTTTGAACCCTTAGAAAATGCTATTGCTGCAAATAACAAATAACTAACAAATAAATATGAAAAGTAGCCACTTTTTCTGACTTAGACCAGGTGCTTCTCTACAGCATAGATCTGCTTGAAAGAAAAATGTCCAGCTTAAATAAAATGAGGCAGTTCGATGTCACAAACATAATAGCACTGCCTGACAAAATAATGATTCAGTTCTCCCTTTGCTCCAATGATATCATGTTACCTCAGCTTTTCTTATTTTAGCTCCTGTCCAAATAGTCTCTGCTCATATATTTTTGTCTGTGATTACTGGTTTTCCTGTTCAATAGGAGACATCTTCTGCTTAAAGGCAGCCATGTGGGTTTGGTTGGGTTGACAGGTATGACTAGGATGGATAGCTGATTTATTGTGCTCTTCCTTTAATGACTGCAGACAGACATCCTCTTCTCACAGCTTTCATGAGAGGAATTGGAAAGCATAAATAATCATAGCTGTGGATACGTAGATGCATTTTGATCATAGGTTAAGTGTTCTCTCTTCTCTCTGTGTGGCCGTCGTGTGATGTCTGTGAAGGTTCTCAGTCATCCAGGTCCTAGTTATCCAGGAAGGGTTAAACTCAAAGGTAACCAGACTTGGTTAAAAGGTGCTTCGAAGACGTTTTGTCTCTCCTTCGAGAGACTTCTTCAGTTTAAAATGTGAGTGAGTTTCACAGTAATATGGATTACCTCTGGACATTTTATATTTTGGGAAGGTTTCATCCTGAGGAGATAAAACAGGGGAAGAGGAAGCAATCAGGGCAGATTTTGCAGCACGGGTGTAAGAAGAGCGGAGAAGAGCGGAAAAGAGCAGACTGGGCCCTGAGCCTGAAGCCCAGGACAGGAGGAGGATAAGGATGTGAACAGAGGAAGACGAAGGGAGGAGGATGAGGGGAATGAAGAGAAGGAGTGGATAATGTAAGCCCTGCAGCTGTCCCGCCACTCTGCAAAGTTTGGCACCAAAATATAGGAGAAGGGAAGAGAAAAAACATGAAGGAAAGACTATAGGTCAGGCAACACCTTATTGAGAGCTCTTTAAAGTGCAGTATCAACCCACGATACTGAATATGGATTGAACTTTGCCTTGCATTTCAGTTCAGTCCTTCTAAAATTAGGTTTGGGGAATATTCAAGACTGGAGCGGCCATTTCTACACTGAGGGTAAAAGTAGGTTGAGACAAAATTCCTTCTCTTAGGCAATATTTTTCCACTTGGCTTGATACCTTCATAGACTGAAAGGCTGTGGCACAGTATCTGTAAAATGAGAATAAAAAAGTGGAATGCATTGTGAAAGTAATAAACAAGAGGAGACCAGGAGAAAGACAAGCAGAGCACGAAAGATGAAGTGAGAATAATGCTGGCCGAACGGACAGCCACACCCAGTCAGGAAGAAACAAATAACTCTTGTATTTTGCGTGTGTACCCAGAAATCAGTGGCTTCAAGCCAACGTCGTGCCGCCTCCCTCAGGACCAATAGCAGATGGTTAGAGAAGGTCAAAATGTCCAAGAGCCACGTTAATGGGGAGACATTTAGCAAGTTGCACTCCTGAGGGACTTGCCCTTTTAGGGAAAGACCTGTCACTTGTAAAGGGTACAGGATGGTGGGTGATGCAATCATGTCTCCACAAGACCCACTCCCTCTCCAGTCATTGTCTTTGTTCTTTTTACAACTCCAAATTTGTAGGTCGGTTCTTTTCTATTTTTGACGGGTACCTCTAATCATTTCACATCTCTCTCAAAAACCTTTTGGGACCCAGAAGGTTACTAAGTCACTCCAATTAAGGGGCAAAGGTCACCTTAGCTTTGACGTGTCCTGGTCTTCACACTCCGACTACAAAAGGAGGCAGAAGTCGAGATAAAGGAGGTGCTGGACCAGGAGGCATGGTGCCATAAGAGAGGAGTCTAAGGTTAAGTCTATATATGTGAATTTTGCTGCTGACAATACATTTGGCAATTTGCTTTTATAAAATAATAAATAAAAAGCCCCCGGTGTCTGGTGTGGTCAGCGTGGTCACACCAAAGAGAAAGAAGAAGTCCTCTTATTGACTGTTTCTGTTCTCCAAAACTGTGTCAAGTTGACTCCTAGGCCAAAAATATTACTGATCTTTTTTCTTTCTTTTTTAAAACGGGAACCTTTTGGTTTCTGTTTGGGGGTTTTGGCTCCTTTTGAGAAATGTTCTTGCAACACTAACATTTTTACAAAAATGTGTGGAGTTTCACATTTGTGTTTGTTTTCACTTGTTGTTTGCACAGCGTGTCTGACTGCCAGCTCTTGAGGGGCCTCTCACTTAACAAAGTGACGGCTGTCTGTTGTGGTAAAACGCTATTAGGAGCTGATGATAGAGGCTCTCTCAAAGATGACTATCGATGTACCCACTTCCTGCCTGGTCTTTGCTGAGTTGTTCATCTTCATGTTAGTTTTATGAGTAGTGGGGACACAAGGGGTTGAATAAACATCCCCCTTTGGGAATGTGACCTATGGATTAGTACTTTCATGCACAGTTTCCCAGCGCTCCTATAGACAATGCGAGTTTGGATGGCTCTCACTGGCATGCTGATTTGGTGGTGCACAGGCTCATTAGTGGAAGTGATAGAAGGTACTGAAAGGGAGCAAAGAGTTTGGCAAATTAAACAAAACCTGTTGTTTCAAGTGAAAGGCCAGGCCAAAGGGTGAAAGTAAAGATTCATATGACATTCAGAGCATTTACTGGTATTTTTATATTGTTTTGCATTTGTTATATCTGCAATATTTGACCAAAACCACAAATAGTAGATCATTTACATATATGCAATTCCTCTAATCAACATACACTGCAAAGAGCTATACATTTCAGATCATCCTTTAAGCAGGCCTATGTTTTGGATAAATGCTGTAATTTGTAAAATTAAGTGTATAGTCTACTTGCGTATCATTTGATTTCCAGACTTCAATTACAAAGAAAAGTAGTTTTTGTATTGTCCTTTTTAACTCTTATGCCTGCTCTTAAGAGTGCTCCTTTTTTCAAGATAAGCTACTTGTTTTTTACAGATGGGTTTAAGGAGGGAATAAATATTGTTGCCTTTTTTTTTTCACCCTGAAGCACCATTTCCTTTTGCCCTGCCTCTGATTTATGTGTTAATCAAAATGCTTTCTTCAAAATCAGGATATTTCGTTCAGTTCTTCACTTTCATGAAGTTCAGTAAGTGAACCTTTCAAATTTGATCTATAGATAAATGTATGAAGACAAAGACAATTTATGAGATCTGTATGTACTTATTGTCTGACATTCTTTTGCTATAACACTGTAGTTGCTACTGGATGTGAAAACATTCCAAAACATGGACATAGAAGCTCCAAGAGTCAGGCGTGCAGAGACTGGTTGGATAATCCTTTTATAACCAACGGGGAAAAACATCAAACTAGATATTAGCATGTCTCTCAAACCACAGCGATGGAACAGATGATGTACATCAAATATAAATCAAGATGTATCATTTTGGAATTTGTGGTTGTGGGGCGAACGTTTTGACACATTTCTACATGCTGTAAACCGTAATGAGAGATTGCAACAGTATCCTTGGTAATATCCTTGAGAGTAATTTTAAAGTCGTGGATAAACAAGCAGGCCTTGAAGATAAAATCCTTTTGATGCTTTGGCCAAACTCCTTCAGTCGTTGGTCTCGCTGTTGACTTCATAGTTGAAACACTTATGACACAAAAACGCCTCAGCTGGTGTCGGATTGATGTGCTTGCCTCAGGAATGCTCCGTAATAGTTTTCTAGTAGCTTGACAGTTGGGGGTCAAGACTCAAGTACAGACTTGTGTTTTGTTTTGTCATGAGGTGAGGAACAGTGTGGTTAATGTGCTAATGCCTGCGTGAAGTTCAATCGTCAAAGTGGGTCAGTTCAGCAGGGTTAAAACTACAGTGTGGAAGAATGACAAACTGTAATGTGTGTAGTGAATTTGGCTGCTTATTTGTCCTTTCTACCTACAGGTCTTTTGCCTATAAACACGGCAACTCAACAGCAGCCTTTATTGCTATAAGATTACTTTCAAATGATGTTGGCATAGCTCCATTATTGCCATAACCCTGGTGGAAAGCAAGTGGTATATTTGTAATTTATTTTATGATTTCAGCCTTGGCTTCCTGACTCTTGGACTCATTGGAATTTGTAATAAATCTGGTATTTGTCTTGAAATACCAAAACAATGATGATCCTCATGGCTAAGGAATGCTCTGCACTTTAAAAGCATGCAGGCCTGTGCTGCAAGTATGCACACGCACACGCACACACACACACACACACACACACACACACACACACACACACACACTTTCAGACACTTTTAGAGGTGTAACAGTGTGTGTAGCAGCTCAGAGGTGGCATTGCAGACTGGTTTATACTGCCTACTGAGAAAATGTATTTTCCTGCTTTTGTGCGTGAGATTTAGGGTGTTTTCACACCGACAGCCTTTAGTTCGATTGAATCGAACTAGAGTTCGTTTGGGCAGGTGAGAACACGGCAATCGAACTCTGGTGCACATCAAAAGCGGACCAAAACAGTGTACCGAGACCTGCTTGAAGAGGTGGTCTCGGTACGCTTTCCTTCGAACTCTGGAGCGCTTCGTTTGTGATGAGTACGTGATCCGTACTCGAACCGCACCAACTATATGTACTCTGCAAGTCTGAGCCAATGTCTCCTGTAGTCAGGTGTGTTTAGCAATCTGCGATGCAGAAGGGCAGCAAACTGTAGCGGCTTGCAGTGTTTCTATCACAGAAATAGACTGCAGTCAAGCTTGCCGTCCGTCACTCGTATCTCCGTGGTCAAACCAGCTGCCGCTAAAATTGGAGACAGACACCGGCAGAGCAGTGCGAAGTCTCGGTGATCAGAGCAGACGTAGTCACGTCTCTTACGAAACAATGTCTGATCATTTTAATGAAATGAGCTGGTTTGACCCATAGACAGTATATAAGTTTGACCACTAGACCAGAACACAGGACCTTCTTCCTGTATTTACTTTCTTGCTCCCGCCCTCAAACATATCCAACCAGTAAGAGGGCTGGACGTTCTTGCCTGATTTGTAATGACGCATTTTGGTACGCTTGGATTTTTCCAGGTGTGAAACCAAACCAAACCGACCGAGGGCAAATCGCTCCAAGTTTACTAACTCACCAACTGATTCGGACCAAAGCAAACGAACTACAGGTGTGAAAACGCCCTTAAATGGCAATACATTAGTGTGTATAGAACTTTCTGTGAGATCTTCCAAATGTGCCAGTTCTACAGGCTTCCATCGCACCATACTGGTCCCACCGCTGACGTATTTTTCTGGGCTTGCACCAGGCGTGCCAGTTGGTGCCTGTACCTCCACATGTGCAGTCCTACCTAGCAACCTCATACCCACCCATACCCAAATTTACCCAACCATGCCAGTTGGCGCACATTCACTTAGCCACGTGGTCCCTCTAGTTTTGCCGCAAATCTGCTACTTTTGCCTCTGAGGTTGGCAGAAACTCTACTGGGGGAGCTTGTGCCTTCGGTGGGCTTTGCAGTCATGTTTGGACTAAACTGCTGCTATTTAACACTCATCTGTGTTCCTATCCTTTCCCTCTCATTAACAGAGTCTGGTGCTGCTGTAGCAAAGCAGAGTTTAGATGTAGTTACTGGGTTAATGATGGAAAGCAATGTGATGCAGTCACTTTACAGAAGCTTTTGATGCTAGATTCCATGTCTGCAGACATAGTGATCCTAATTAGCTGGAGCTTTTCCTCGTATGCTCCCTTACCGTTTTCTCTTTTATTTTAACTCAATTCACCCATGCTTAAGCAATCAGGGTTTTGCATTCACATCTCATTTGCACGCACACACACAGGGTGAATTGTGCACAAACAACCCAGTGGACATCTGGAGGGAAAACACATGCACATTCGCACGCATACGTGTCAAATCGGGGTAAATAGGGCAGTATCTCAAGCTGATGCTGGAAAGTTCAAGTAAAGGATAGCATGCCCCCACTGGGAGTGTGTTGTGAGATCCAAGTCTCACGTACAGATAACCTCTCAAAGCTGCATCATTTGATATTCTATTTAGTGTCAGTTACGTTGGCACCGTCTTCACCGTTCACTTATGCTTCTTCGTTAGCGATGCGCAAGTCTGAGAGAGCTAATTTTCTCTCCACGTCCTGTGCTGATCGGCATTTAAAGGCAAACGGGATGTAGGTTTTGTTTGTTTTTTAGCAGATCGTTTCGCCCTCCCACCCCCTCCTTCCATGTCAGAGATGGCACGCACAGACGGGGAGTAAAGGGAAGCTGAGGAGGAGCAGGAGGAACACAGAGCTGCTTTGTGTCTCCGTCTCTTAGGAGCTCTGTATATGGAAGTGGAGGCGAGTTGAGTGTGTGTAGGTGCTCCGTGGTTTGGGTATCTGTCTAGGTTTAATGTCTGTGGTGACACGATGTGGCCTTGTCAGGGTTTGTGCCTGCCTGTGTATGTTTTATGTGTATCCATGTGTGGTGTGTTTAAAATAATCTTTACGAACCAGTCAGCACGGTGCCTGTAGTTATCCATTGGTGAGACTGGCATATCTTTTCTGTCACGGCAGTCTGCTCAAGCCATCAAAGAGGATCTGATAGCAAAAACAATCTGCCACTACCTTTGTGAAAAAAATCTGTGACTACATGTGCATGTGAGCACACACCTTGTTCCTTCTTTATGTGGGTTTTTCTCAATACACCCACATTATTCTGCACCATGCAGTTGTTTAAACAGAGTGGGCTGCCAAAGATGTGCTTGTTTAAGGGATACATGCATTGTTTCTTTGTCTCACATAAGCTCTCCCTCTGTAAGAAAAAGGCATCCCAGATTTCCCTTATGTGCAGCCTGGCAATGCAATGAGACCAAAGCCTGTATGTCTTTAGGTCTGCTAGATGAGGTTTTTATGACCTTAGGCAGGTACCTGCTCTCTGACTTATGGGATTCCCCATACTCCCTGAGATGGACAAGTTGTTTCAGAGCTTTTCCGACATTACTTGATTTACTTTCCGAAGAAACGTCCAGACCCGTGTCTCTGTCCGCTTGATCACTGTAACAGGCAAATAGATAAACAAGGCAAATGGGCTAGGAAGACTTGTAGTGCTTAAGTTAACGTTAAAGATGAAGCCAGCCAGACTGTCTCACTAACATCTTGACTGTCTTTCAGGTGATTACTGTTGTGATAAGTGTAGGGTTCGGCTAATTTTGAAGCTTTTAGCCACCTCAGCACTTCCTCCTGCTCTTAATAACTGCAGCCTACAGGCTCTTAAGGAGCTCTTAAAGGAGGTCATGTCACTTCCAAGTCCTTTAACTATTAGCCTCTCACTGACTCATGCACAGAGGGTGAGGGTATGGAAGGATTGTTCCCCCTTGCCCAAAGCCCAGTCAAAGTAGGTTAAACTACAGGTCACTCTGATTAGGAAGCATGACGGACCAAGTGCAGGAAGTGTTCCAGATTTGGCTTCCCGTGACTGTTATCCTGCAATCTAATATCTGAGTGTGGAGATAGAGAATGATGCACATTTATCAGAAACCACTCATTTCCTATTACCATTTGGGAAACTCCAGATTCAATTAGTCTTTCTTTGTGGCAGCGGCGGAAAGTATCATTTAATGGTTTTAGGGAGCTAGTCACCTAGCAGCCCTCAACCTGCTTCTACTATCCTAACCTACTTGGCTGATGTTAACTCCTTTATCGAAGCATACTAATAATACTGTACTGCATACTGTAAGATAACCAGTTAAAATGCTACTTTGGCTGCCAAGCAGAAAGACTAAACTCTGTCCTTTCTGTACAAGATGAGGACATTTACTGCGACTTTAACACTAAGCTGATTTGACAGAAAGCATTGGTATTCCAGTAGTCTTCAGCCTTGACAAAAAAAGATCAACCTTTGGGAGAAATGTTCTCATCTGAGAGTAATAACACTTAGGGGTTTACAAGGGAAAGTTTTGTGTTAATTTTCACGTTTAGCAGTCCCATAGAGGAACAGGATAGGCAGCTTTTGCACATGTACAAAAATAGAACTAGTCATATCAGCATCTGCATCATGAGCTATTTTCCATAAGTCTGCCCTGTTTGGTAAAATATTAAAAGTCAGACTGAAAGTAGATACAGGAACTTCTCTTAGGTTTTATTTTCTCTTCTCATTGGGACCTGAGGAATATCAGCGAAACCATGACATTTCCCCTCCCTTAAAAATGGCCCACAATATATGGTAGCAAACAGGTCATAAAAAAGAGCTATCCTTAATACAACTTTTACTAAATCATCTTGTTGATTAACCACCTCTGTAAGCTTATTCATTTATTTATTATTAGTCATTTATAGTCTGCATACTCATACTATTGTCAAGCCTGCCGCATGTATGCATTAAGTATTTTTCAGTTAATGTGCTCTAATTTTGCCTCCTTATGGTATCTCAGCATAACTGAAGCAAGTAATAGGGGCTTGGTTATCCTTGGGTTACCCTCCTAGCCCATGCCAGAAGGATTAAAGGCACATGGAGAGTAAAGCCACACATGTGCCATTGTGCGACGAGCAAGAAAATGACCACTAGAAATTAATAAATAAATTATGATGACATCTGGTCACTACCCTTCAGCAACTCCCCCATATGTTTCTGTGGTGCTTAATATAACACAGTACAATACTATGTTAGCATTGGGCGAGTGTGAGTACAGAGGGTTAGGTAATCTCCTCTATGAGAGTTCAAAAGCACACAAGAACACACAACCGACAAACTATGCACTCGACCAATCCCTCAAGGCCGTTCATTGGCTTTAAATAATCACATGCTAAGGTTAAAATGGAAGTTGCAGACATGTTGTGATTGTACAGCCTGTGTCTGTCTGTAGAAGCATTTGGTTTGAGGCACATCTGTATTTGGCTATGCCATGATGAGAACACCTGCTTTAGACATACGTAAGCACCAGCGCTGTGTAAACAGCCCTAACGGACATTGTGGGCTGGAGAAGCTTAGCAACATTTTGCAAGTGAAGAGAGGTTAACAAATGTGCTATTTTCCATTGATTTTGTACAGGATGTTCTTTTGAGTAATTTATCCCTTAAATTCATAGCCAAAGTCTGGGTATATCGTTTCCATATAAGCCATGTGTGCTGCCATTTTATTTAGTCCAATATGGAATATTGTTTTCTAAAGCTGAGGCAACCCGGAAGGTGTTGCCTTGTGTGGAGGGAGGTGCACACTAATATCACTGTAATCATACCATGGAATTTGTGTAGCCAATTACGTCGGTGCTTTTGTGATATTTTGTTCTGCTAGGAAAGCCAGGACTTCACCAGGCTGCACCACCGCCCAGTGGTATTCAATAACAGTCAGAACAAGTATTGCAGGTTTGGGTACCTGTCGCAAGACTTGACTTGTTGAGTCGTATATGGCTGGGTTGTTGGCGTGCGCACACGTGCTCGTGTTTGTTTTCACTGAGATGCAGGTGTGTCTACATGAACCTGACTAAAGAATGTCTTTCCCACATGGCGGCATTGTTAAACATGATTTTCTGTAGTTGACTGTCCTTTCTTCTCCATATACAGATCTTGTTTTTCCTTTCTGGTCTCTATTCTTTGCTCACAGTTAATGTTATTAAGGGACTGACCCTTGACACTGACATTTGACCTTCTTTCTTCTCCCTCTCTTGTCATTCTTTCAGGAGAAACAGGATCCAAGCAGCGCATCCCTGCAGCTCCGTTCTGAGATCCAGGTAAGCAGAGACACTGTGCACAAAAGCCTTTAGCTTCTTTAATTCAGCTTTACACAATCTTTGGCAAGAAAGTCAATCTGACGCCTCCCTCCTTCTCTCTGTCCTCAGGAATCATTAGGCTTCAGCAGTGAGGTGTCCACTCCAGAAACAGACAGAAAGTAAGTTCTCCCCCCCCCCACACACACACACACACACACACACACACACACACACTGAATCACTGTAACATGTGACAGAGCCATTGTGGAACCATGAAACAGGATTTGATTGAAATGTGTGTCTGTTGCATGTCCAAACAATATGCAGCGCAGCCTGCGTCTGGATCGTATCAAACCGTACATGCCTGCACACATAATCATGGATCACACTTAGCCTTTCTGCATGTCTGCAGCTGAAGATTGAGAGAGCCAAATGGAAATACACGCACCTCCTTATCCAGCACGTGTGACTGATAGATCTTTTATGCGACAGTTTGTACATAAGGTCTCTGACCATTGGGAGTAGAGGTCAGCTCCTCAGGTGGAAAACTCTTACTTCATGGAGGAGCTTGGTGGTGTGTGAGTGGGGAAGTTGACATAGGTTCAGCCACGGCTGACCTTGGTTGTAGATGTAATTGAACATACATGAGTGTGTTTCCTTTAAAGTTTCATCCCAAAAATGTAAATGCTTTAAATAAATCCCTAATAGATAAAGCATTAACTAATTAATATAAAGATGATTTTTAAGTGAGTATAAAGGAAATCCACCTTCCACATTAATAGACATCACACACATGACCCATAGTCGGCCCCTCTAAGCTCCTTTGGTCACATCCCTGCTGTGGTTAAAGGAAAACCACTGACTGCTTCCTTCGGCTGACCTGCTCATTCTAGCAGCCCTTCTCTGTTCTCTGGTCGTCCGTGCTTCCTTCCTGCCTTTGTGTCCAGCAGGGGAGAGAGGAGGGGAGACCTTAGAGGGGCGATGGCCGAATGATTACAGCAAAGAAGCAAGAGCAGGATGGAACCAGGCATGGGTGGGGTTCCTTTTCACTGGTTCCCGTAACACAAAGTGTTCATTTATGCTTACCGCTGTATTTTGTGTGTATTACATTTCTCCACCATGGCACACCATGAGATCATTGTTATACACATTTAAAGCAATCCAAGTTGGTTGGCAAAACAGCTCTCTCAAGGCCATGCTGTCAAAGTGATTTTATTCAGTGCAGTCACGCACATTTGGCCCCTTTTTTTTATTTAAGGCATTGTTTTTTTTCAAAGAATCTCTGTTACACAAGACTTAAGGTCAAGAATATATTCAAATGTTTCCTCACAACAAGATTTCAATACAGAATAAATGGCCCATTGGTGGTAACCAGAAAAATCCCCATCACATTTAAAGAAGAGATTTAAGTGGAGACAAGAAGTGGACAGATAGATTAGTGCAAGAATTGGGAGCCCCAGTCTAACCCCAATGCCATGTTTGCCAGTGCCAAAGGTTAAATAAATCTTGGTGTGACTTAGAAATGATCTCCTTTATCTCTGATTTTACCATTTTCTTTGGTGTTTGTTTGTGACCATCACCCCTGTGTGACCCCCAGTGGAATTGTCATGTTCACGTGACGACCACGTGCGGCAGAGGAAGCGCATACCACAGACATGATCTCTTCTCCCATGGCTTTATATGTTGCACAGACAAATGCTGCGGATGATGGGAACCAGATGCCAAATTTTTAATGACGTCTCTCTGCTATTCAAGAGAGTCCCAGAAAGAGCCCCTAACTTCATCCTGTCAGTCTGGTTTCTTTCTGTCCTCTGTGCCTCACATTCCCTCTCTCATGAACATTCAGACTTTGTCTCACCTTGAGTCAGTTAATCTCTAATGAATTGCTCCACATTTACCTGTCTCTTCACCTTTGTCATTTCCACTCCGTCCTCCTTATGTCTCTTCCTTTTAAAGCCAAAATTCCATTTCTGGTGTGGATGTTAGATATGAGGATCTTTTATATCACCTTTATCTAATTAATCTTATTATGCTCAAGGACAATATGTCCCCCATCCAAAGCCTCAAACTGTCTTTTTTGTCATCCATCCTTCTCTGCCAGCCCCTCTACTCTCACTCACCCCAGCTCTGTTCTTTATGACATTGCTTATTGTCCACTTCCGCTGTGGGGAATGGGTTTCAGGTGATTTATCATGTGCAGGCAGAGTGATAGACAAGCCCCCTCCATTCCTCACGACACATTCCTCAAAGCCTCATAAGAGGCATGCACGCTCACATGCACAGACACGGATAGCCTCATCATCACCTCGCTGCAGGACAATAGCACCCAGAGGAGATTACCCAGACTTCATCTTGGGCTTTGCCACCCCTCTGTCGGTGTGTCTCCTTGTCACTTTGTTGGCAGGAGGTGGGCAAGGCTCCCATAATGCCTGGTATGCAAGTGGTGATGACAGAGTGCTCTCAGAAGGATGGAGGGTTCAAGCTGGGGACTTCCTGTTTTGGAAAGTGATTGATTGGTGGGTTATTGTTGCAGAGAGGGGACAGCACGCTTATCAGTGAAGTTAAAAGCAGAGGTAAATGGACCTTGATGAAAGCATACATGTGCACAGACACATGTTGATGATTGGCTCTAACAGGGTTTTGTAAGTTTGTACAATTACAGGCAGTTGTTCTACTGGAAGCCAAGCTTCTGCAACTCCTAATCAGATGGAAATGTAAGCTGTGCCATGTGAAGAATCTGTTAAGGACAACAGTACCATGTTGGAAAACTACTTTGTTAGCGTATTTACCACTTGTGGCTGAGTGTTGCAGCCCTCGGAGAATGGAGCACAGGAGGCAGTGTGTGTATGGCAGGGAAATACATGCACATGCAAAAAAAGTTTAGTTGTTCTATTGTGTGTGTGTGTTTTAAAGGTATGAATTTCTATTTCCCTTCCATATGATCTTCTGTCTTCCCCTTCCATGTGACCTCTGACTTCTTCCATGACCTGTAAAGAGGTCCTCCCTCTGCTCTTCCTGTGGACACTGCCACTGTCGAACAAGGTCGCTGCCTTTTATTGTCTCTACCAGAGACACCGGAGATCACCTCGCTCCAGGTGGCCAGCCCTGTCATCACCATACACACATGTGTGCAATGCTGTGATTTATGCTGAGTGCACAGCTGTGTGTCCAAATCTGGCTTTGTGCTGGTTTATCATCTTTCCTGGACAGCAGCTCTGTCACACAGGATGCTAAACCTGTGATTCATATTGCACCATATGATAGCTCCCTACGCAGTCACTTATTCAGTCATCCTGTTTTTCTTACCATATATTTTCTACATGATTACTTGTGTTACATCTCTGCAGTCGTACTGTATGATTTTAACACACCTACAGCTATAACACACATAAGTGGAGCCTCATGCTATAACATAGACATCAGACAGTCACAGGTTATCATTTCAACATCCCAGCCAGGGAAAGCATGGTCAGACATATAATTCCCACTCAGCAAACTTGCAATTCATTCATAGCTCCAATTGCATTAGCTCATGTTTGTAACACTTAACAACTTTCACCTCCCTTACATAGGTTCAGCCAAAGTTGAGATACTGTACTTAATATTATGCAGAAAATAGAAAGTTGGCTTCATATGCTAATGAGATTTTTTTTTAAACTGTTAAATGTCCTATACTCAATGCAAAGAACAGAATTGAAATAGAAAGGCATGCCAAAGATTTAAGGTTAAACCAATTAAGTTTCCTTGCCACACAATGCCTGGACTGACAATGTCTTCGAAAGACATTTAGGCTCTTCTAAAGTGTGTGAGCTTGCGGATGTGTGTGAGTGCATGCATGTGTGCGCTGCACAGGAGGTTAATTTATAGAGCATGGAGGAGGGGGGGTGCATCGCTGCCAGAGAAAAGCCTCTATTGAGTGAGTTCTATTAGCATTAGCTTTGGCTCTAGCATATCTGAGAGTGGGGATGAACAGAGGGGCAAACCATACAGGCCTCCATTCAATTAGCATCTCATTATGTTGCCATGGCAGCTGAGTTTTAAGCCACATGAAGATTTCCCATTGCACCAAGAGAGGGTTGCCATGTCTGACAAACATATGAACGAAAACACACACACACACACACACACACACACACACACACACACACACACACACACACACACACACACACACACACAGTCAGCCACTGGAGAGGGAAGTGACCTGTTTGTCTTGTTTTGATCCTGTCATACACTCTCACATTGCTTCACTGGCAGCCACCTGTCTTTCTGCCTGGCTCAGCAGCTATATGTGTGAGGATGTGTAAAAGGAAAGAATAAAAAAGAGTGAGACAGTTTGTCGAGAGATTTACTTAATAGGTCTCGGAGGGTCTCAACTGACAAATGTGTCGCTCTTATCTCTCCCCCTATGATTTATTCCCTTTTATTTTTGATTGGAAACTGAGTGCAGTCCATGTGTCACGAGGGGCTTTTGAGTTGTTATTTTCTCCTTGTTAGTACTGGTTATTTAGGAAGCTTTATGGACATATGGACTTTTTTTACTCAGTTATTTTCCATCTCGAGTCTGCCCTGTGGTTTCTCCTCCTCTCTCTCTTTCGCTCCTACTTTTCCTCTTCCTCGATTACATACTTTCCCTCTTACCTTTCATGTACTTGCCCTCTCTTTTTATTCATCTCGTTGACCTTTATTTATTTCTTTACTGCTTTTTAAATACTTTGTAGTACTCACTATCTTCATCTGACCCTCTTGTTTTTGCAGCAGGTCATCCTCTCCTCTCCTCTCCTCTACCTTCTCCCTCTCAAGCCTCAGGAGCCTGGCTTTGCTGTCACGTAATACCACTACTGACCCCAAGTGGCAGACAGACAGAACTGCAGCCCTCCTTGCCAAAAACGAACACTCATAAACAAAGTTACAATGTTCTGAAGCACTGTGGTTGACTTAGACTGTAGACTGTATGATGAGTACTGGGAGTAGGAAGAAGAAAGATACATTTTTGTAATGTTCATTCATTCTTTCTTTACTTTTTTCCTCCCAGGATGCCTCTGCATAAATCCAGCTCTGAAGATGGATCTGGAGGTAAATTGAGATGCATTTTCAGTTTGTTTCATGTCATCTGCCTTATTATGTTTCCTATAAGAATATCCTAAAATGTATTACTCCTGGGATGAGATTGAAAGAAAGGAATAGCTGGATAGACATATTTGCATACGGGTCATAAACTCTATTGTTGCAAAAAATTGAGGGATATACCTATGCAATGCAATTGTATGACTTGAATATTGAAACTGCTTTTGCGTTTAGGTAAATGGGACAATAAGAAGAAGAACAAATCTTTTTGGCAGAACTTCCGCAAATCTCAGCACAAACCAGTCATGCGACAGACATCAAAAGGTTTGTGTGGCTTTATTTTTCAAATCTACTGAAATAATGTTTCTCCAAATTTGACCTCTCTTCCCTTTGCACCCTTCAGGAGAAGACATAGGCTACGTGGCCAGTGAGATCACCATGAGTGATGAAGAGAGAATCCAACTTATGATGATGGTGAAGGAAAAGATGATCACCGTTGAAGAAGCTCTAGCTCGGGTAGGAAGCTCCACTGACTTACGGCCCCCCCACCCACCCCTTACCCGAGCCCTTCCCTTAGAAGTGCTGGCATGTAGCTTCCCTTCAACCCCCAGATCCCTTTACCTCACCCTGGATTAGTTTCCAGCTTTCCCTCTCTTCTGCTCCATATTCCGACTATAGGCTTACTAAAACGACTCACTCTTACTAACCTGTGCGAGGCCCCGCATTTTAACCCTGCATTGCCCTCTTTACACACACACACACACACACAAACTCCAAACCATTGGTGTTTCCAGAGGTTCAGGAGTCTGGGGATTTTAGGGTGTGAGCTCTTGGTGTGTTGTTCAGTTCATAATTGCGAGGTTGATGGTCATAGTAACTCAACAGCCCCATCTGTTGGGGGGGATGCTCTGGTGCACTGTGGTTTTTCTCTCTAGGTGGACATGGTGGATAATTACTTGGCTTTCCTTTAAATTTCCTTACATTTCTTTTTCATTCAATTTCTGATGATTGTTCTTTATTTCTGTGCCAACTTCATCTCCTTTCTTTATCTTCCCTTCTTCCTTTCTGTCAATCACTTTCTGTAATGTCTTGCTCATGGGTAGCATGACTCCAGCTGCATTTGAGCACTGGACTGCTCTCCACAAGGCAGATCGTTAATAATCTTTTTACCCTTTTTTTTCTTCTCCAGAACTTTGATTTTCTTTTGGCCAATAGCTTGATCCCAGCTTCAGTTAAACTGAGACACTTCCAACCAATCATTGATCAGCCTTTTGTGGATAGTTGATCTGACTTCTTTTTTTTAGCATAGTGGTACATAGTATGTGTGTTCAGGGATGTAGTGGACTATAAACCTAATAGTTTCAATCTGCCTTTTAGTCCACTTTTCTATTTAAGATGTATGTGTGCTCAGGAAGGCAGACATGAATCTTCATGACAAAAAGTTATTCCACACAAATAAAAAAGGCCATTTACAGAAGTATATGGATATTTTAAGATAAATTAATGCTTTGTATAAAACATAATAGACTTTTAGTTCATTGATTGTTTGCAAATTCAGGTTACAGATCTTTATTTACCACTACATCACTGGTTGAGTCCACCTTCATGTCTGTGTGCTCGTCTGTCTGTATACTCGCACCACTGTGAATGCACACAATTTGCGCCTATCAATTGTCTGTGAGCATATGGATAGATGTAGCATGCCGGGTGAGAATGGGTGTCCCCACCCTGTTCCTCTGCCTCTCTAAACTCTTCTTCTCCACGTAGCTGAAGGAGTATGAGCGCAGCAGACAGTCCAGCAGTTCTGACACTGCAGAGTGGACTGAGGGATCTGCATCCAATGTAAACCAATCCTCAAACTGCAATGTAAGTACACCCCCCACCCCATTAATCCGACACCCCCCAAAACCCTGACCTCTTGCCTTTTACTCTATCTCTCTTAACACTCTCAACCGACCTCTCAACTTTAAGTTGGATTTTTTTCAGCCAAGGAGGTTGTGAAGGAGGACGCCCATCGTTGGTTGTGTGCATGGATGTGTGTGTTTATTCAGATGTAAATGACTGTAAACTGAACTAGCTTGATGTCTAGACTTTAAATACTATATGTGTATAGACTTTCCTTTTAAATGTTTTTAATTTTGGACATTTTTATACGCCATTGCATAAACCTCCTTTACTCAACTTTTATCTTGCCTTCCTTTCCATTTATTTCCCCTTCGTTCTCTGCTCTTCATTCATTGGGCAAACTACAAATCCGCCTTTGCACATACATTCTCTCCACCATGTCATGTGCATCTTGATACTATGGGTGTTACCTCTGTAAATCTTGGCCCTTCGCTTACCTCGTTTTTTTTAAGGCTGCACACATGAATTGGCAGTAGGGCTGGGCAATATATAAATATTATATCGATATCGTGATATGAGACTGGATATCATCTTAGATTTTGGATATCGTAATATTGTGATATGACACAAGTGTTATCTGTCCCTGGTTTTAATGGCTGCATTACAGTAAAGTGATGTCATTTTTTGAACTTACCAGACTGTTCTAGCTTTTCTATTATTTGCCTTTACCCACTTAGTTATTATATACACATTAATGATTATTTATAAAAAATCTCATTGTGTAAATATTTTTTTGTAAGCACCAACTGTCAACCCTACAATATCGGCGCAAAATTAGGTATTTGGTCAACAATAAAGTGATATTAGTTTTTTTCCATATCGCCCAGCTCTAATTGGCAGTCACGATGAGACATATGCAATATGTTATGAGTCCTCTTCCATATTTTATTGATCAGGTTAGTCCTGTCATGGGCATTTGAAATATGTCTATAACAAAGTCAATTTATAGGGTCCTATAGTGACAAGGAAATTGTCTTTTGGAAATTTCTGTTTCCATCAATCAGTTGTAATTGTAACTTGCAGAAAGCCAAGTGGAGTGTCACACAAAATAGCTGTTGCCTCTTGCAGTGTAATCTCAGTGATTTTTTTTCAGCTGTGATCCATGGAGAGAAGGCTTCCTTTGAGTGAGTCGAGACCTCTGAGGTTTCCTTGTATTGTGGAGCTGGAGCTCAGACAATCGGGTCCTGTTGGATGCAGTGTTGTGTTTGTTGATGATCTGTCAGTTCATCTCTCGTGTGTGTGTGTGTGTGTGTGTGTGTGTGTGTGTGTGTGAGTTTGAGTGTGTGTGAGTTTGAGTGTGTGTGAGTTTGACTGTGTGTGAGTTTGAGTGTTTATCTTTTTTTTAAATGTAGGTCAGATCTGATGCAGATTCACAGTGGTTTTTCATTAGTTCTGTACAGTATGGCATCATATGGGAATAGCATGGACACAGTCTCACATGCAGACCCACTTTTCTTGAGAGGAAATGAGTTTATCCAAACACAAATATTCCAAGTACTGTGAAAATAATTCCCACACATGTGTATAATTGCTATTTTCAAATGGGCTACTAATTCCTGACTAAACAGCTCTGATTTTATAAAACCAGTCTCTTGCATTTTCTCTTGTCTACCTTATGCAGCTAAAAACATGTGCATTTCATGTTGTTTCTTGTAGTTGAAGTAAATGGAACATTCACCACAGCCTTCACACAGATTTAGCTTTAGATCCAGCATAGGGTTGCATTTCTATAGTCACTATTTCCTTTAAGTGGATGAATGACTTCAATGACTGATGTGCTTGACCTCTACACATTCATAGCTGCCTGTGTGACTCTTTTATGGTTTGCATTTCTAAACTCAAGAAAAGCAGACATACTATCAGTGTGTGTGTGTGTGTGTATATATATATATATATATATATATATATATATATATATATATATATATATATATATATATATATATATATATATATATATATAGTTACTATCAGAATCAGTAAAACCATGAATAAAAATGCTAAATAGTTTTATCATCAAGGGTCCCTATTAAATTCTTCCTCTGCGTAATGATTGACGATTTCCTTCCTTATGAAAAATAGGTTAATTATGCCATACATAACCACAGCTCAAGTTCTATCTGGCTGTTTGATGTGTGTGTGCATAGGTTTGCTGATCATCTTATCAGTCTGTCAACCCTCATGTTACAACCAGTTGCTCACTTCCTGTGGGAAGAAGATTTATCGATCAGGGGGGTTTACAGACAGGGGAGAGGATGGAAGTGTTACTGAAGGAGTATTGTTGAGAGGAACACACAACTCGGCTCTTGAGGCTATGAACAAATGCCAGAGCTAGAGGCAGAGAGGAAACAAGGGACAGAAAAATAGGGAAGATAAAGACTTTGCACTTAGACCCAGGCCCTGAAAAGGGGGGAGTTCTTTGTCCCCTCTTGCCCTGAGTTCCAAATTTGGCCACTTCAGGAAATATTACTACTCTGCTGGGGCCTCTATTGGTGTCACATACTCCCCCCTCTCTCCCCGAATGAATGGAATTAAGTCATTCCCAAATTCAAATAGGTAACAGTTTTCCGTGTGTGCTTCTATACAGACATGTTAATATACAGTTCATGCATGCAGCTGACATGTTTGCAATCTACAATCTTTGGCTGCTCTGTGCCTTTCTTTGATGCTGTCTTCCTCTGGCGATCGGAGCCCACATTCCATGGCTGGCCATTAGCGTTGTGGGGGCCAAGGCAGGGTCAGAGGGGCTCAAATGCTGGGATTGTTCTCCATGCACAACACTCCTTTTCTCTGCTAGCTGTTCGGCACGGCACTTCCAAACAGTCCCTCATTCCTCAGAGCTGAATTCACTAACAGGCTGCATCTGTATCTGCCAGCATGTGCACACGGGCACAGATATTATTTTGGATTATGCATGCATGACAATGTGGTCGCCGCATTATGGATTTGCGGGACACACTCTTGCTAGCCTGTTGGATATTAACACAGAAAGCGGTACCCTGCTGTTTTAAATGAGGTGGTAAGTTTTAAGGCACATTGGTGCTCTTAACTGTTTGAATTAGTTTCTTTTATGATTGTTCTGTTTTTGTGGTGCGGGGGGACAAAAAGATTTTGTATCTGCACCATGAGGATGTTGGTTTGTAGTTTTTTAAGTTTAACTGCATCTCCAAAGTTATGCCGGCCTTTAAGCCCTGCCTGATTCATGGCCTCTTATGTTTCTCTCTCTCTCTCTCGCACTCTCTCGCTCTCTCTCTCGCTCTCTCTCTCGCTCTCTCTGTGTTACCCTGTTTATGTGCTCATTTGAATGGATAGTGTTCAGAACTGGGTTAGGACTTGTCACCTCTTTACCATCTCATAGTCCTTTTCTCCATCTTTCACACAAAGAAGAAGCACAAATCATGTGGGTTAACTATGAAATTACTAAGGCAGTCATCCTTCACATAGTTATTGCCACATATGACTTCTTACGAGACACTTCTCAATAACAGTTATTAAGAGGAACCAAGATACAGGAGTGGACTCCAATCCAACCTTTGGTGATCTCACAGCCTTTTGACCTCTTATCAGTCCTCTCTGACACAGACTTGTTATTACATTACATTACATTACATTATCTGAAGCTAATACACTCTGCAATCATCCAGAGCAAATGGAAAGTTGAAGGAGTCACCAACTGTAGCCAGAATTGTGTGGTTCAGTTGAGGGATTGTCAGGAAGAACTGGGCTGAGGGGCACTGGATTTATGAGTTTTCAGAGCCTATTTCTGCAGTTTTGTCAGAGGCCAAATGAATGGCTCTACCCTGGTTCTGGTCTGCTGAACAGATATGACTGAAGACCTACAAGTTGAGCATTCATCTCTAAAAGTGGTGAAGTGGAGGTGAAGGGAGGTAAGTTTGATAGAGTGGGCTTGCATGATGCCACACTGATTAATGTGGTGTTTCCTTTTCCAACTTGGCAATAATTGGTAAGGTTTTTTAACAATCCCACGCCTGCAGGAATCAAAATACCATGATGTTGCTAAGGTGGTTTGGCGCCATCAAGGATTTGTGGACACTGTCAGATCTGTTTGCTCCAACCAAGCCGCACTTATTAACATCATCCCTACTGTATTTCAGCAGCCTCTGAGCCAGGCATGTGGTCAACAACAGCAAGAAAGCGGTTTCTTCCTTGTTAGCTTCAGAGCTGCATTGTATAAGACAGAGAGCTGAGCCCTGCAGGCCTGCTCTGTCTAGTTTTGTGTTGCATGCATGCTTGTGTGTCTCTTTGCAAGCGATGCAGTCACCCTCGACTGTGGAACTGGCAGCGTTTGACAAGAGAAGTGGTGTTGCTGTGGAAACCATGTGGCAAATAGAAACAAATTAAGTTGTTTGAGCTCCATGATAATGATGGTAGTTCCTGCCAGACAATCTTCAGGCCAAAGCTCGACAAATCAGCGTCGTCGTCACCACCATCACATGGAGGCCATAGCGAGACTATGCTCACACATATGCATACACATATAGCTCGGGGAGTTTGTGTGTGCTCCAGTTGGGAGTAGGGTGTTTGTTTGTGTAAGTGATGAAACTGTTTGTGACTTCATTATTGGGTCTCTTTTCCACTCCACTATACAGTGAGAGAGTTTAAATGCAGTGGTCATCAATGTAGAGGCAACATAATCTGATAATCTGACAATGATCCATTGTGTCATTCAGTTGAACCATTTTTTCAAATGACTGTTTCATCTGGTTAATTTTTTCAGTGTTTACTATGAATATGAACTTCACACGATGCCATCCCTTCAATCCTCCACTTCTCACCTCACTAACTTTGACTTCACCCTAAACAATGCTCCCATTTGTCGCATTATAACCGTCAAAGTTTGTGTTTCATTGTCCGACTACTTTTTATATCAAAAGAATTCAAGACAAAACATTTCTGTTACACTTGCATTAATGAAATGTTATGCTGTAGAAGAACCTCCTGCTTTTACCCATGTGTCTTTTTAAAGGTTTATTTAATTGAGAAATGTTTGACTGTCCATCCCTTTTTATCATATCATCCCTCCCTCTTATCTCTCTGTTCCAGCAGTCTCGTGAACAGTCAGACGATGAGCAATCAGAGGACTCTGTGAAGTTCAAACGGCTTCACAAGCTGGTTAACTCTACACGCCGGGTCAGGAAAAAACTCATAAAGGTGGAGGAGGGCAAGAAACATGGCTCTAAAGGTTTGTAATCCCTGTTTATCTTACAGTTCAATAAAGTTTCAATGTTTGTTTTTTTACATTTACACATTTGTTTATATCAGCCAATTGATGTTAACGTGTTTTAATTTCCGTCTCACATTAAGGTCTCTGTTTGAGGCATTATGCTTCTACTGTGTATACATGTAAAGTCTGCTTGCATTACTTTTAAAAATGGATGTTAAATATCAAGTTTTGAGCACTAAATTGAGCTGTTTGTCCTCACTAAAATGAAGTTGAAGTTCAGTCGCAGTAAAATTTTCTTTCCAACTGAGCGGTATTGGAAATGAATGACTTGTGTGTTAAAAGTAGGATTCATTTTTTTTTTATGCCAGAGTATTACATTCTCATCTATCATGGGTTTTGCCTAATACTCAGACTATAAGAATGTGTTTTTACATTTCTGCTGGCTCGCTGTGGTTTGGAAAACCACTGTTGGGTCATGGGACTACTCAGAATCTGATGTCTAAATCCTCCTGAGTAACAAACTATCTAAGGTTTCTGTCCTCTTCTTTTTCTTTAGATTTTCTGAATCTGGGGGCGCCACCCACCTGTGAGGACAACACAGCTCTGTATACAGGGGTCCTAAAGAGGCCCCCTTTGCCTCAGGAGCTCTCCCTGCCCTCCCTCACCCAGGATGAACTCTCTCTGGATGGAGACACAGACAGTCTGACCAACTCCCCTTCCTCCAGCAGCCTAGACACCTGGTCCGGACACAAGCTGGTAAAAACCTTCAGTAAATCTTCCAGTAACCACGGACTCATCCGGCCCCCCAGGAGAACCCCAGTTGGCTCTGGGGGCCTGGGAGGCTCCAACTCCGGCGTTGGAGGTAGTGGCTCTTCCTTCTCAGAGCTGGATGGCTGTGGATTGGACGACGAAGGAAAGCTCTCACGCTCTACTACCGACGGCGAGATGCGGAAGGCCCTGAACTCCATCTCCCATGGGGTAAGTAACAACGAGGCTCTCTACGCCTACTATGGCCTCACCAAACCCCGCCCCAAACCCCATGCCCAGTCCCGCCTCCTGATCTCCGTGGATGACGGTCCACAAGGCAGCCCCAAACACCAACCTGCCAACCGGCACCATGGCAGCTGGACGCACCGGAAACCTGATCCCAACTATGCTTACTCCACCAAACACCTACTGTACCAACGCTCACGCAATGCCAAGACCCCTATCTCCCCTCTGTCTCTCACCCCCTCCTCCCCTGCCCGCTGTGATGTAGCCAAATCAAAAGGTTTTGGAAGTGGGGGAGGGGGCTGGGTGTTCCCCTCTCGCAGGCTGCGTGGTCGAACGGCAGTCAGTGAGCTGAACATCACCTATGTGGTAGAACGGAGCCTGTACGGTCACCTCAACTGGGCCCAGCTGGTCCGCCCTGTTACCCTCAGCCGCGCTGAGCGCCGCTGCCTATTGGAGGAGGACCGCGAGGCAGACAGGAAGTGGGCGGCCAGTGTGGACCGCTGCACCAAGCGTGTGCTCTTGCGCATCCAGCAGAAGTCTGTGAGTTCAGACCATGACGTTTAAGTCGACCGCCTCGTGTGAGCAGGACTCGGTGCTTCAAAGTTGCAGAATAGCTCAGAGGTTATAGGGGAAGATACAGCAAGCACACACAACACACGCATGCCAGGTCAAATGACTCCTCAATGCATGCAGCTGTCGCAGACGTAACTGCTCTGAGAGGATTGTCATCTTCTATGACCTTTAAGTGAATGCCTTTGGCTTTAAACTTTTTTCATATTAGCTGAATATGAAATTATTATGGAATGTGCAGTGGCCCACTTGAGAGGTTAAGTTACAGCAGAGGTTTTATGTGCCTTTTTATAAATGTCAGATTCCTGAAGAACAGTGTAACAGTCACTCTGATCCCTGTGGGCAAAAGCGATGTTGTAAAAGCTTGAAGTTGCTCATCCTTAGAACTGCACAGCACGTAGCCTCAGATGTTTTCAATGAATAGCCTTATTAAGTGCACTTAAGTGACTGAATGGTCTTTATGATTATCAACTTTAAAAATTATTTTTTGTAAGGCTGAGTATACCCAAAAAATGAAAACAATAGAAACACAGCTACATATGCTAATACTGATTCATACTACAGTGAATTTAAAATGCAATTTTATAACTTGAAAACATGTCATGTTATAGCATGAAAAAAAGTCTGGTTGCATTGCTAGTAACTCACTTGTTCCCCACATGTATGAAATAGCCTATGTGTATCAAAAGAAGTAGTGACACTTACTCGAGGTGGTGATATAGTGGAGCTATCCTGCAGCTTTGAGGGTACCTGAATCCTGTCGTGTTCAAGTGAAATCACCGGAGGTCGTTCTCATCTTAAAACGCTCCAAAAAGATCCACTTTTTTCTGTTGCTTTTCGTGTTCTTTTTTGGCCCGTGCCTCTATGGTTGCAGATGTGATTTTTTTTTTTTTTCTTTCCTATAATTATCTTTGAGAGACTTTTTTTCTGGGTGCATGTCCATTTCATCGAACATCACCATCACATTCAGAGTTCTTTGTTTTGGACGTCGCTTCAGTCATGTTTGTTCTCCAAACTGTGCTTTTCCTGGGAAGTTGTGATGTGGACTGCAGCTGTGGACATCTAATAAAAAAAACAATTTCCTCACATGAAGGATCCTCGTCCAGGATTTGTGGGGGTTTAGCCGAGTAGTTTAGAAGTGATGGCTTTTGAAGCAAAGGAGAAATGCCATCAAGTGCCCCACTTGAACCAAGAGTGTTTTTTGGCAAATGTGTATGTGAATGTCTGTGTCTACATTTTTGTGTGTGACCTACTGCAGAGCTTAGGAAGGATTCAAAAAGTCAAAGCCAGCTCAGTGATAAGATCCTGGATCTCTTTTTTTCCTTTCATGTCACAGTTCCCCTTTTGTGTCTACCCCTTATCTTGCTGTTGACCTATAAAGTCAAGAAAATAATCTCCATATCACCCTATCCTCTCACCAGAAACAATTTACTCTCTCTAAAAATGTTTCTGATGAGAATAACATATTGTCGGCTCTGAGCAACCTATATGTTGTGCATGTTTGCATACTAAGCCCCGTTTTGCATTTCTCATAATTAACCACAAGACGTTTGGCATCGGGCTGAAATGCAATGAATATACATACGTTCACTTGTAAAAGTATAGCTATATATTTTAGCTTGGCCACATCAAGAAAGCTTTAATTGTATCCAATATTTTCTCCAGGGATTCAAGCGTTAAAGCATATAAGCAACTTGTTGGAGCTCTCCACAGTCAATGTAACAGCTCATTTGCCTTGGACTATACATTAACTCACAATTTTAAAGAGGAGCTCATATAACAGTTTGTGTTACATCATGTCTGTTGGCTGTCCACAGGTCCCATATGACATCATGCCCCTGCATATATACAAACCATATACCCATGTACATTAATCAAATTGTTGCCTGTGTTGTGTTAAGCATGAATCATTGTGAGTTGACCCCTCAGTGGGTGTGGATGGGTAGTTCCTGTAACGTGGCCTTCTGAATGTGACTCATTTGATTGTGTTATGGCTCCCCCACAGAGAACATGCAGCTTCGGAGGCTTTGACTTGTCTAACCGTTCACTCCATGTGGTCAACGCGGGCTGCGAGGCCAATGTAAGTGCTGGCAGCTTGTAAAATTAGAAGAGGCTGTAAGGAGGACAACCTGAACTCTCCTGTCACACTAAATCACCTTTTCTCTCCCGTTTTTGTATTTTTGTTTGCCCTTTTGTCTTCTTTCTGTTGCCTTTCCCCTGATTCATCCTCCATCTCTCTCTCTCTTTCTCTTTCTGTCATCTCCTTCCTCTCCTTCCTCTCTGTCCATCCTTTTCCATTATCCCTGTCCTTCTTATAATCACAGAATAAAGAACAGGAGGCTATATACAGAGAAGTGGTCAAATCCCCCACCACGTCACGGATCTCACTGGGCAAGAAGGTCAAGTCGGTCAAGGAGACGATGAGGAAACGCATGTCGAAGAAGTACAGCAGCTCCTTGTCTGAGCAGGTAAGACATAAACACACTTGGACACACAAATAAGCAAACAGATGCAATTTCTGAATGCTTTATTTGTAGAAAGTTTAGATCAGGTTGAAAATGTTGTAGGTTTTTTTTTAAATGGAGCAGCTAAAACAAACTGACCCACAAATCCACACATTATGCCTTTAATCCTTAAAACAGTAAGCCAAGCGCAGCTGTAAAGAAATAAAACATGTTCTGCAAACATTTAGAGGATGTTTTGCAGTGTAAGCCACATATTCTGTCCACAGGCTATGAGTGGGTGGGAGTATTTGTGTTAGTTACAGAATAAACACAGAGCACTAAAACACACACACATTTGGATTTCTCTCTGCTCTCCCTGAGCCCAATGTGTAGGGTGGAGTGTGTGCTTCATGCTGAGCTCATGGAGTGATGCAAGTCTCCCAGAGGCGAGCTTTCAGGAAATGGAGACTTGAAGTGTGAGAGAGCATAATGGCTGTCTCATCTGCACTGGCCTAATTTTTCTGGGCATCCAGTGGCCTGTCGAGCCCTAGAGTTTGATGTTGCCTTGTAGAATGTGTTATTAATGCACAGTTCATCACTGTCCATCATGGTGGTCTCAACACTGTGACCCATATGTCCTGGCATGAGTAATGGAGCCATTGGTTGTAGAAAAAAAATTAATTGCCATGTGACAATGTCTCAACCATGGCCATTTTATAGACCACAATGCCACCTAGTGGATCACTGAAATAAACAAAACACATTACAATACATGATGATGTAGGATGTTGCTGAATGTCGTTGCTTCATTACTAGACAAACATGCAAGATAGTGCAAAGCAATTCTTTTTTTTGATCTTCATCTTTCCTTTGTTTCCATTATTTCCCCCATATTTCAAACTCTTAACCACACTTTCCCCTCTCTCACATTCGTTCATCTCTTAACTGCACAACATTTCCTTTGGATCTCCCCCCCCCCCCCCCATGTCCTTTCATTACCCATCTGCATCTCCCCCTCTCTTTCTGTCTTTTAGTCCAGTCCGGATGGAGCCCCTGGCTCCCCTCAGTCCCCTCAGCCTGACACCGACTCTCTGGAGAAGCCAAAGCTGAAGGCCGGAGGCTCGGTGGAAAGTCTGCATAGTTCACTCAGCGGACAGAGTTCAATGAGTAAGACAAGTACCATTATTTTATTTTAGCTTTTTGAGACTGGTACAGTCATGTAGTTCTATAGTGTCAGTACATCATATTTGTCATGTAAAAATTGTATGCAAGTAAAGTTGTTATTTAGTGTATAGCTTAAATTGACAACCTGTTTTGAACAATGTTTAACACTAGGTGGTGCTCGTAACAATTGCAGGCAGCTTTCTGGTGTTTATTTCAAATGCATACAGACTACTTAACCTTCTCACATTACATGTATACCAATTATGATTTTTGAGGAGTGACGGCCATGAAGAGCAATTCTCTCTCACACCCAGTCCCACCAGCTGCCTCATGTGTCGTGATCTCATAGAGTTTTCAAGTGACCCTCTTATCTAATTACAACTTCTGATTACTTCAACCTGTTTTTTTCCATCACTTCTTTGTGAATAACTACTCTCAATTTTCCAAGCTCAGGGTGAATTGAAGACTTGGCCGACTTAATTCGAAGCCATAGAACATGCACACAAACACGCAGGCAAACATACAGTAATGATTAGGTAGGAAGTCTTTCCTCTCGGATTCCCACACGTCAACACGATTTCCTTCCCTCAGATACAGAAAGAAATGTGCGGAAAATGCTCAGTGTCTCCCAGGATCTGTAATATAAGTTTCCCGCTCACTGCAGGCACAAAAACGTAGAAGAAATAAGCTCAAAATAGTCTTGAAAAGCTACTTGATGCATGCATCTTATTATTCAGTGATCAGTTATGTTATAACTTATATAAATCTCCATGTGTGTGTGTTTGTGTCCAGGTGGTCAGACAGTGAGCACCACTGACTCGTCAGCCAGCAACAGAGAAAGTGTGAAGTCAGAGGATGGTGATGACGAAGAGCCGCCTTATCGAGGGCCGTTCTGTGGCCGCGCCCGAGTCCATACAGACTTCACCCCCAGCCCCTACGACTCTGACTCCCTCAAACTGAAGGTAAACCACACATTGGTACATGGAATTGACTTTGTACAGACCTGAATGCTGATGTTGGGGAGCTGAGCATGTCACTCTTTAATACTCTTTTACTTTAACGGTTCAGTTTTTCCAAGCTAGTCCCAATGTTTTTGAACAACCCACATGGTCAAAATGTGAATGTAAATGTTGGTTCATTCTTTATGAATTCTTGTCATTGTGATTTTTCAGCGTGGTGATGTGATTGACATTATCAGTAAGCCACCTATGGGTACGTGGATGGGCCTGCTGAACAACAAAGTGGGCACCTTCAAGTTCATCTATGTAGACGTGCTGAGTGAAGAAGAGGAGAAGCCCAAGAGGCCTGTGAGGAGGAGGAGGAAGGGCCGACCACCCAAACCCACATCAGTGGAGGAGTTGCTGGAGCGCATCAACCTTAAGGTACAGTATATTGCCATGCATTGAATACCAAATGTGTTGGATTTTTAGGTTAAGCGTCACACTATGTGAATTACGTTTTCAGTGGCAGTAAAGTTGATTTTGGTCATTGTAACTTTGCAGAAATCAATGAATTGTCCAAAAACTGGGAAATCCCACCGATCTGGAACCTAAATAGGAGAAAACAAATCTTAAGAAGTAATTGAAAATATTGTTTTAGACGTTTGCAGACAAGCAGATATAAATATAGTGTAGGCAATTACAGGCTGCACAGCTTAGGATGTTTGATCTGACACTGATGCATAAACATTAACACCCACATTCTCACGACCACGCCCCAACAACCAACTCTCATCTTTTATCATAGCTGTGAGCTTGGTATCTCGTCCTCCCACTCAGGCAGCCAGCAGGCATCACTTCCCCAAATAGAGAAAAAAGACTTTGTGGGTTGTGTGTTTTATGTCTGGCCAGCCTAATGGCCAAGTCACAGATTAAAGATCCAGAGTGCATTATTGATGTTACAGCACAGGCTTCCGAAGCTGTGAGTCTGGGTGTTACAAGTGCATCAGAGCGCTCATGTCCCCTTAGTCACAACCAGATTCCTGGAGTGGGAGAGTTACACTAAACACTTTTTAAACAAATTTTAGAGTTTCCAGTTTGCAGCCAATGTACAGTACTGGGTATTTTAACTACTCTTGTCCTTGATTTGTGCTGATGAAGTGATCTTTTCCATGGTTGACACACTGGTCTAGACATCTTTCAAGATAAAACAAAATGTTTTTGCTCATTTCACGAACAAGACCAATCATAAACATTACAGCAAATACAATGAAGCTTAATTAAAGCATAAACAATCTAGTATTACAGTAAGAACATTCATCTACATGTTTTAAAAACTAGTTTAAAGTAATAATCTCGAAGACTTTCATTCAAATAAATGTCTGTTAAGTCACTATCTATGGCTGCATGAGGTAACATGGTCCACTGATTAAAGCCCTTCCATTGTCAGTTTTACTACCTGGGTGTCTGTGGCGACATTTCTGGGTAACATTAAAAGTGATGCCAGTTAGTGATGCTTTTTCCATTACCCAGCAGTAATTGGTCCGCGAGAGAGGGTAGGCGGAGCTAACGCAACAGACTCGCTCTTCAACTCAATTGTGTGTGAAGCGACATACGTTTTTTTTCCGGTCTCTGCAAACTGAATGACGTCACACAGGCGACAGTTAGATCTCTGTAAAGTGAGATCCAAAAACACACCTGGCGTTACTGCTTATCGCCATAGGTGCCAACAAAGAGAACAAAATGAAGATCTTCAAGGAGTCATTTTTTGTTGGCCCCATTACCAATTTGTCACATCACAACATTTTCTTTGTTTGTAGAGGGGGACTTTTTTGTAGGTAAATGTTAAGAAAAGTTTTCACTGCTTAAGAGTGCCTCACTTATTTTTTGCACTGTAGATATTTTCTTTTCTCAAGTTTCTGTTTTTTTTATTGGATCAGACTACTGTCACTTTGCTGCCTGTTCTGCCAATCACTGCCTTTCCATTCGGCAAATGGTGCCACCCCTCTTAAAAAATCTGTAATTGAGGTGTCATACATCAAAGGAGTGAGAATATTGTTGTTGTGTACTTTTGGAAATGCTAAGTAGAATTTGGTTAAACTGGCAAGCCAACATTTGGACTACACATCAACAGTGCCTGTTTGTAACCATAATTTGTAAATCTCCACAACCCTGTAACGTTTGGGCCAGATGGGTCCTCGGCCAAATAAGCTTTGGAACGTGTTTTAGGTTTTCGACAGGCCAAAAAGACAAAAGATACTGTAAGTGAGAGGACACGGCTGCCTTTGTTTGTATTAGTTGGTGGTCCTTTGTTTAGTTCTGCATCATCCAGCAGGAATACAACAGGGACATGCAGTTCTCTCTGTGTGGACTCCACCATTGTAATTGATGGTCTTGCTGGTCACACACAGTCTATGTATTCATCCAACAAAGTGTGTGGGTCACACAAACATGGAGCCCAGCAATATTCAAAGTGGAAGCAGTTACGAGTGTGTTGAATGATGGTGTCAGCTAGATTTTAAAGTATTTTCTTTGCCTGCACCCGCTCAGATAACACGGTGGTTTGTGTGACTAGCTTTTGTGCTTGCTTGTGTAAGTGTGTAAAACCGTCTTCCGTGGTTGAGGAATACTTAGATGTAATCGTCTCCACCTTCGGTTCTTCTTGTTACCACATTACGCTGGCGGGTTTCCCTTCTAAGTCCTGTTTGCCATTTTGGTCACAGCTAGAACAGCTAGCTGGCCATACACTCCACGCTGGTGCTTGATTGGTATGGCAAACTCGCTAATGTTGCTACAACTCAATTTTGCGTGTCTGTCAACATGACAAAGTTTGTGCTGACAGTTGAGGCAGCCATAACTGAATTAGTCATGACTTAAAGTGATTACGTGCCATCTAAAAAAAATAAATCTAAATAGCAGTTAGATTTGGCTCACCAGTCATTTAAAAGTACACAGTGTGCATGGGAAATTATGAGCAGATGACAAGTGTGTTCTCTACTCTCCATACCCCACCTGTGTTTGTATTCTATGCTTCTACCCCAAAGTTTTTGTCGCTAGCCCCATGACTTAGATCCATAGTGTGTTTTTCTTTAGTCTAGTGTATTTTTTTAGACACCATCATTAACACCTCAAAAGAAACCTAAACTCAGATGTAACATTTATGTCATGCAGGAGCACATGCCCACTTTTCTGTTCAACGGCTACGAAGACCTGGACACGTTCAAGTTATTAGAAGAGGATGACCTAGATGAGCTGAACATTAGAGATCCTCAGCACAGAGCCGTGCTGCTCACCGCCGTAGAGCTGTTACAGGAGTACGACAGTAAGTAGACTCAGAAAAAACAATCACTCCTGGCTGTATAGAAGATGTATCATATCTGTATTTTGATGAGGGTTGAAGACCTGGAATTAAGATCCTGGTGTTTACTGGAAATTCTAACCTAAATCTACTCACTTTCCTTGAAAGATTATATGCAGGAACCCATGAATGTGTCCCTATGCGGCTGCATATTTGCATACTGAAGACTATCATATTTACTCAAACAAGTTGCCAATTTCAAGCTTGCAGCATGCACATGCTTGGAGTTGTCATGCCTAAGTACTAAAGTACAGTTTTTTTTCCCAATAACCTTTCTTCAGCATACAGTTCAGCTGTGTGGCAAAACCTTTAAAGTAGGTGCAAATTAAAATCAACTGAACTTCAAAATCAAATAAAATTTAATTTATGGTGACAAATATTGGGGAAAATAGTGATATATTTTTAAGAAGTGATCATTTTTAAATGGGGTACCTCTGTGGCTTTGAGGTCAAGACATCGTCGACCATGAGCTGCTGCTCTCCACTGTCTTTCCACCAGCGCTATCTAATAAAAAAAAATAATTTTACAATCATGGAATAACATTCAACTCTTATTTTGATGATGCTGCTATTTTCTGTTTCCTTGTATTTTCAGGCAGCAGTGATCCAGAGCGCAGCGGCCTGTCGGGCTCCCAGGAGAAGCTGCTGAACGAGGGTCAGGGCCTGGTGGGAGACTCCCCGCGAGACTCTGGGTGCTACGAGAGCAATGAGAACCTGGAGAATGGTAATGATAGCTTTGCGTAGTCTAGACCACTGAGATCCAAGGCTAAGACCTAGTCTTGGTCTAGTCTAGCTCCACTGTAGTGCCACAGCAACTCCTTCGCCTTTTTCCTCTGTGGGTTTCCGCCTCTGCTCCATCTCTCGCCATGCTTCTGCAACACCTCGCCCGTCTCACTCCCTGGACCAGCGCCTGCCAATCAAACAGCTCCTTTTGCTTCCATATCTTCACCCAAACCTCACCTTTCCTCTCTAGTATGGGTGCTCTAGAGAAATAACCCCTAAAGAAAGAACCCCTTATCACCTCATACTCCATAAAATGTAACTATTCTTTCACTCCCCTTTCTTCACCACTCTTTCCATCCTATAGGCATTCTGTGTCATCAGTGCCAAAGTCCAATTGTAACTGAGAGGGAGCCAGGTCCAAGACCACTAAGCCTAGTCCACCCCACAATGCTGGGAGCTCAGAGGGAGAGATCCTCCCTAATGCACAGAACTGTTCTGATGAGAACAAACTCTCTGCCCAGTCATGGACTCAGATTTTCACCTCTTCCGCATGTGGATGCGAGGCTGGTAAAAGGAGGATACCAGGAGGATGATTATGGGCTCAGAGAGTATTTCTGTTAAGTGTTTTTAATATAGAAAAAGAGCCTGCAGAGTAGCATGTCGATAAATGTTTCTTTTGTAGTGGTGATTTTTATAGGCTGAAAAGGGGGGAACAAAAGTAAAAATGTACTAGTCAGGTAACAGATCACAGCTGCCATTTAAATAATGTCTTCATACCATTTCAATTTGTCACTTTCCTGACCATGTTGCACAAACAATCATACAGTATGTGCCTAAAAAAATGGCTGAAAATATTTAGTATATATAATATAGATTGTAAGAGTTCTGGTTATAAAAGTTTATTGAGGTCTTATTTGTGAAATTTCTTTTTCTTTATTTTTGAAACTGCTTTATCCTCCTGCATAAGAGTGTATGCTTTCTTTCTTTCACAAAGAACATGCTTTTTAACAGCTCCATAACTCATAAATCACTGCTCTGTCAAACCTTCTTTCTGTATCTGTTGGGATCCAGTGTAACTGCTGGGTTTCCTTTTTATGTGTGTATGTGTCATTCAGGTTTTACCATTAAAGCGTGCAATCTGCCATAGTAGAGATTTAAGTTGTGGAATAAAAGCCACTTCTTTAAAAAAAAAAAAAAAAAAAAAAGGACTGGTGCTGCTTGCTTGATTTTTATGTTTCGCCTTTTTTCCTGTTTGTTTTTTTCTTCCATGCCTCTAAGTGCTGTTCACAAACCAGCTGCATAACATTTAGTAAACATTCTGCATTTCTTCTTGCAGTTTCAGGGCTCCACAGTTCTCCTACCAGTACAACCTCATAAAATCATTAATGTATTACTGGGTAACACTTTACTTGAAGGTATCTACATAAGAGTGACATGACACTGTCATGAACACATGAACCCTAACTGTAACCCTAACCCTAACTTGTTATGATAAAAAACGAATGACACTTAATGACAGAAGCATTATGTCATACAAGTTTATGACTTGTTTATAATGTTTGACACATTCATGACAGTGTCATGTCACTCTTATGTAAGTAAAGTGTAACCTATCATAATGCAGACTATGTCTTTCAAACTTTCTCCTTTTGGAGGAAAAAGTCACTGTAGAGCAGTGAATGTATGCTCTTTAAATCAAATGATCTTCCTTTAACATACATGTGTCTGATACGTTTTTCTGTAACTAGATGTAGTAATTCTTCCACGTGTCATCAAATGACTTCTGTAATCTATCAACTTTCACTCATCATTTTCATATGCATACATAACGTGGTGCTCAGTTTAGTAAAAGGTGGGTAATGACATTTAGTCAGTGATTGCCATAATGCAAAAAAGAAAATGAATGAGTGACTCGCAGCTTTAGGTTTTATTTAAGAACACGATATTTCAGTATATTATTTCCCATATTTTAATATAAACAATTCATTTAATAGTAGATAGAATTTTAACATAACTTGCCACCGATGATGTTGTTATACAATCCATGAATCTACCAAATGCTTCTGATTTGATGTCTCAGACTTAAAAAGGTAATTTAAGTAAAGCTAGTCTTTATTGGAACTGTTAAGAAATTAAATTTATCATAACCAATTTTACCTAATTGGCCAATTGGCTTAACTTTTTTGCCATTTCTGGGAACCATTGAGATATTTCGTCATTCCATCAATTTAACTTCTTTCTATCATCCCACCATTTTAACTCTTTGGCAAGCCACACTATGTGGCACCCATCCATTTCATCCATCCAGTTTGCTCTGTAAGCCAGAGGATAGATGGTAAGTTGCTTCAGCCTTTTGTTCCAAAGTTTCTGAACTATCTCATCCAGATATTTTATTTTGGGACTGCTGCTATGACAACAACAAATTAGCCAGTTTGGTCATGAGTCAAAAAGCTTATCCTAGTGGCACTCCACTCCAGCTTTATAAACACTTCTCTGCTTTTGACTGGTTTATAGATAAGCCTTAAACAAGAAGGATGTAATGCTTATATTAGTAGATATAAAGTAGTTATAAATAAATAGTCTGGCCAAAAGGCAGCAAAATAGAGTAATGCTGAGTCTTATGCAGTTTATTAACATGGATCTGATTTTTAGTTGAGGACGTACTCCCTGTTAGCAGTTTCACAAAAGAGGAGGGGATTTTGTTGCACGTAAAAGTGTCTACAAGTCATTACTCAGAGAGGATGAATCTTTTCATTTTGCAGGTAAGAGCAGAAAGGCTTCCCGTTCCACTCGTTCCTCAGCAGGCCTCCAGTCTCCAGACTACCCCACGCTGCCCATGACCCTTTCAACAGAGGCTCTGCAGCAGAACAGCAAGAACCAGCGCGCAAAGTTCCCAAAAAGTTTTTTCATCAAACCCTCCCTGAAGGGCTTCAACCTGTTGGGGCTGCGCAAAGCCCAAAGACGGTCTCCCATCCCTTCCAGCCGCAGCTGTGAGGACCTGGATGGGTCCCCACAGCCCAATGGACCCTGGAAACGCTCCCACTCTCTGGGGGATCTGCACTGGGAGCAGAAGGATCTGGGTGTGGAGCTTAAACTCACCAAGGAAGCACCCAAATCAGGCAGTAGCCCCACCAAGGTCTGTAGAGAGGGTTCCCCAGCTCACAATGGGACTCCAACAGTAAGCCCAAAAGGAAGGTCCAACAGACCACCCGTGCCCTCCCAACTGCCTCTTCACCCCCCTTGTCCCACCCAGTCCCCCAATCCTCCAGAGCTCCTCTCCAGTCCTACTCCAAGTCCCACCGATTCTAATGCAAGTGGGGAGAGGGTTATGCGGACTCACCCCAAAAAGCCTCCAGTCCCTCCTCCTGTTCCTGCCAAGAAGTCTAAGGAAAGACTAGCCAACGGCCTGCGTCACCCCCCTCTCTCCCTGCCTTCCTCGCCATCACCCACTCCCTCCCCTACCCACTCCCTCACCCGTTCTCACCCCAGCAGTCCTATAATCCGCAGCCCCAGCTACGGTGCCCCAGCTTTGCCTGCCAAGACCCCAAGCACCCCCGCAAGCCCCTGTGCCACCTCATCCGCCTCATCCATGGGCGACGAGTCAGGCACCCCACCAGCAGTGCAGCCTCCGTGGTTCTCAGATCTGGGGGGAAAGGTGGCTGTTGCAAGGAAGGCTTCACATGCCAAGATGAGTCCTGACCTGTTCACCCTCCTGGAGCAACGGCTGGAGGCTGAGGGCATCGATCTTACAGAGGAGCCCTACTCTGACAAGGTAAGCAGAGTATCATTAATCTAGACATGAGACAAGATAAATCAACTCACATTTAGATGACTTTTGGTTGTGTTGCAGATCGCCAAGAACACAGATGCACCATTTGTATTCAGTTGATACAACCTTATACATTTATAACGGATGCTGGCAATATTCCAAAAACTCCCTTTAGTAATTCATCATTCTGAACTTTTTATACACGCTCATATGAGTTTTTGTGCGTATAATTAAAAGAAGCATATGAAGTATTGAGATGAGTTGAGGAATTCTATTAAAAACCACATCATATGAAGTCATATTTCCATGGTTAATGTGAACATGGGGCTTCAAGACACCTCTGGGCTATACTTGTCAGGCTCTTTTAGTTTAGCATCGTAACATGCCTTACTTAACTCAGTCATAATTTGACTGCAGCTTGGATCCGAATAACTCAGTCCAACAACACCAGTGGCTTGCGTTGGAACTCATTTAGTTTAAAATTAAAGACCAATAGAGTCTTAAGTTTGTGTTTCTTTTTGTGTGCAGATGCCTTTTTGTATGCAAGCACAATTGTGAGTGAGTGGGTGTGTGTGTGTATTCACCATAATAAATACACTGCCTGGAGCTGAGGGAAAGACTGTGGACTGAGCCTCACTATGATGCGGTTCAGACTGTTAAGTTTATGGGCTGAATCTTACTGAAGGCAGGCAGGGTTATAAAACTCTCTGCCACTCGCCAGACCCCAGGCTGGGCCCCTTTAATATGGTGGAGCCCCCAACGCTGGCAGGAAAACAACAAACACACAGAGGCATCAAGAGATGAGGTGAGAAATAGTGCGTTAGACCACAGCACAGCTCTGCTGGTTTTCTATTAGTCACAAGTGGGTTGGCAGGGACATGAGAGGCTCGCTGCTGTAGTAGCAACATGGAGAGTGTGTGAGCCTGCTCATAACTGCAGTCATCGGTGTCACAGGTCGTACAGGTTAAACCTTTTAAAAATGATTCCTTCTATTTGCTAATTAAACCGTGCAATTTTTTTTTTTAAATAGTTATAAACAAATTATAGTTTGGCTACTTGGTATCAAACATCACTACATTTTGAGCACCAACTTAAATGTGTCCGTAGCATTGAACATCTAAAACTCCTCCTTTATAGATTAAGATATTTGCTGATATAAATCAGGAAATCATCAGACTTCGAGGTTAGAATTTTTTTTTTATATTTCCAAAACTAAGCTATTGAAAAAGTACCATTGGGATAAAGGTACAGAATCTCGGATATCATATTGGCACGGATGTTAGGGCATTTCAAACGATATCCAGCCCTAGGCATGATAAAAGAGAATAAAATCAAATTACTGCAGCCTTGAACAAAGTTAATTGTTGGCTGCCTAAAGGCATCTGGACCCGTCTAATCCTGGCAGTGCAAAGGGTAGGCTTGTATGACCTGCTCCCTTTTTCCGGAGACATTAGTTCCTCCATCCACCCACCCTTTGATCCTCAAAAGACCTCCGGTCCAGTTTGGCCAACCAAAACCAGTTCCTTGCTGGAAACCTGCCATTGCTTCAGGTGTCTGTACAAAGAAAGAGAACAAGAAAACATGTTCTAAAAGTTCAGCAGAGCTTTCTGCCTGTTTCCATCACTCACATAGTCACTGCTCATAAAATTGTTAAAAATCTTCTGTTTTTCTTTTCTCTCATCCTTATCTGTATTTTTTCCCTTTTATTAGTGCAAAAAAACCAAGATACAACTCCCTGTTAATAGCAAAACATGATCCAGCTGTACTTTCAGTGTCTTTGAAAATAAGAATTATCTGTGATGTACTGTATAGGAGCCAGAACAAAAACAGACCTCAGTTTAATTATAGTGTCTATTCTAGTGTGTTTGTCTTCATATTTCTCTGACTCCCTTAAGAATTGTGCTCATTACCTCACCAGAAGATGTTCTTAGAGAAGTAATTTGACATTAATTTATGAACATCAACTGAACATTATGAAGACAGTTGTCTTCATAATGTTCAGTTGTTGTTCATAAATGATGACCGTAATAAGTCAAAAATGCTCCTTTATGTCAGCCTTTACGTTTTACGTTGCCTGTCAGCTTCTCACTGGTTGTCTATCCACTGCTTTCTGACACATCAACATGTCTGACATGTTGTCCTCTTCTTTGAAAAGACAGATTTATGTTTGTGGTTTAATTGTATTCATCTTTAAATGTAGTCACGTCTAATTTCTCGTTCTCCTCCCTTCTCTCCTCCAGCATGGCCGGTGTGGCATCCCCCAGCCGCTGGTGCAGCGTTACTCGGAGGACTTGGCGCAGCCCGTCAAGGATGTGGCCTCCACCATGGACCAGCTTCGAGTCAAAGAGCTGCGTAAACAACACCGCATGGCTGTAAGGCAACAACACTAATTTTCCTGAGAACTTCAAAACAATGGAGACAATGTTTTGGAGTTATAGAGCTAGATAAACGTTTAGTTGGGCTTCCCTAGAAAGTAACAATGCAGGCTGGAAAATATACCAGTAATGTCAATGCAAGGCTGGCGCCATGATTGAGGAGCTGTGATGACTATGCTTGCTTAAATATTGAATTAAACAGTTGGTGAATGTGAATATATACTTATATAAAGGGAATTGTCAGTGTTGTTCTTAGTAGGCTAAAACTTAAGACTTAATAAAGTCTATTTTTACCCCATAGCTTTATGTGATTTGGCAAAAGAAAGCCAAAGTTGCCCAATTTTGTTTCTGGTTTTTTTCTCCACTAATCCCTCTTTATATTCACTAATGTGACATCATCAGAGTAGCAAACAACAATGCCTTGTTTCCCCATTGTGTCACTCAGATTCCTTCTGGAGGTTTGACAGAGATGTGCCGGAAGCCTCTGCCCTCAGGGAACATCAGCACAGTCTCTGATTGGCTCACCTCCATCGGCCTGCCCATGTACACCACATCTCTGGTGGCAGCGGGAGTCGACACACTGAGTCGTGTGGCCTTGTTAACGGAGAGCGGCGTGTGGGAAGCGGGGGTGCGGGATGAAAGACACGCCCGCAGGCTGGTCAGTGAGGCACGATTGGTCGGCTCGCACAGAGAGGTGCAGTCCTAACCATGAAGGGGAATTCGTATAAAGTAACAGGTATCAACTCACTGGTCAGCACCATGTCATTTAAACATGGTCAGTAGGAGGTCAAAGACAAATTGGCCACAGGACTCGACGATCACACGAATTACCACAGCACTACAGTACTTCCTGTCTTGCATGTGTCAAAAGACCTAAATTGAGCCACCCTGCTCACTGATTTTCTCTTTTTATTACTCTTTTCTCAAATGTTTACGGCATTAAGGAGTTTCTCCTAACAGCCAAGACAAGATAGCAGATGCCTTTTTAAAAGAAAGACTGCAGACTCGCTCTGTGGGATGGCGTCCATTCTGAAGACACCCCCAAAGTCTTAAAATAAAGACTTGGATCTGCCTTGAAGGATGATAGCACACTCTTTTGTAGGATGGATGTTTTTTTAAATACAGAAAGGATGGTTTACTTCCTGCATATTTCATAAGTGCTTCATTTTCATCCTTTGTGTCAAGGCAACATTATCTGAGGGTCTTTTAAGGAAGTAGCTCGGCCAAAGTGATTTACTCCTCATTTAGCGTTTCATTCCCACTAATAGGTTCATAATGATGATTATAAGATTCACTTAACATCTGAACTAAATACACCAAATGATGAATAACTGGTGGTATTGAGATGACTTATTTTGTATCATGTTTCTGTATTATAGCATAACACATCTTCATTGTAAAATGATTTGTTATATTTTGTGTTTGCCTTTTGAATGTTGCAGCCTTATTTTGAGGCCAGCTCTCAGTCATTTCTAAGCTTAAACAGCTGACATCACACATTTATATTTCATATTATACTGTATGTCCTATTTCACTATCCACATATCTTGGATGCACACCCTGCACCGATATGAATATAAGTCTTACAGAAAGCTCTGTTTTACTCCAGTAATCACAATCAGCTTTCACAGCAACAAAGCATTTCCAGTGTATCAAGCACATTTTAATTTGCCTTACCATTATGAAAAAATAGCTTCATCATCAAATAGAACATATGTATAGTATTGACTATAGCACCGAGGCTAACCTGTGCTAGAGGTGCAAGCCTCTTTGTTCTGAATGTTTCTGAGAAATAATTGATATTTTATGAACACACGTACACAACCAGATCATTTCAGCCATACACATGGACGTGGACCACAAAACATGTCTGATGGATTGTGGTTTCTTTACTTGTGAAGCTTTGATGATAAAACCACAGGCACAACACAGACGTCGTCCCATGTTTAACATTCCTGTTTCACATTCACTGTACGTGTTTCATGCAGAGGGTTGTGGGACGAGGGAAGGAGGGGAAAATAGAAATGTTTCAAAGACAGCTGACATCTGGGCTGTCTACACTTTGGTTACAGTGTTGAGTTTGATTTATAGCTGGATAATAGGCTGTTTTGAGACTTTTAACACATTATACTGTAGTTATAATCAATGCCTGCCTGAAATTCTTAATTTGACTTTTCTCAAACACACAGAGGATAGATGGTAAGAACAGATATACTGTATCAGGTGAAAAGCTGACCGCCAAGGTCAGCATACACTATGACACTAAATAGTAAATCAGGGAAACACTGTGTCGGGTCAGCCTGTTATAAAAACGGAACTTAAAAACAACTAGAAACTCATTGCTCTTTCATTTGCGTGAAATTAGGCTAACATTTGTGTTGTTTTTCTCCTATTTCTAACAGTAAAGTCCTATCTTTCATCATCTGAACTGAAGACTTATTCCATGGAGTTCATATTTAACAAATTTGAACAAGTGTTATTGCTAAAATTAGAGGATGTATTTTTTTCTTTTGCAGTGGGCACTTGATGATAGTATGTTAGATGTTTGATGCCTTTTTTTCTCTTCAATCAAAGTGGTGCTCTGAGAAAGCGAGGGTGGGGGTCATTATTAAAAAAGTAAAAGACCCAAGAAGTGTTTTGTAAAGGATGAAAATACTGACACTGTAAATGCACTTTAGAGGGTAAATCTAGCTGTTTTATTGGCGGAATTGGCTACGTTTTGTTCACAGGTCCATTAATGGACATTTGTTATCAGGTTTTGTAAAGGGTTTCAGTGGGTTATGCTGGTATTTTATTTTAGTATTGAGTTCCCAATGCCAAGTTTGATAACCATTCACAGGTTAACCTGTTCCAGTTACTCACTTCCAGTTTGTTTTTGCAGTCTTATAAAAATAAATTCTTAATTACATATATGAAATGCTTAGCAGAAGTTGCACATTCTGTATATGTAATTGATATTTAAATAACTTATTTTTTGCTTTTTTCATATCAACTGTAATTAGCTGTACTATATGAATAGCAATACCTTCCTGCATAATGCATATTGCTTTAGCCAGTGAGGAACTACAGTATGTAATGTAAAATATGTGTACAAAATATTTTATTTGGTTTTCATTTACCTAATGATTGTCCATACAGATTTGCTTGTGTATTGAAACAACAAAAGTAATGTCCATAACTATTTGTCATTCTGAAATATAATAAAAACTGTTTCTTGCCATACACTGGGCTTCTCATTCTCTCTACACACTCTCACACACACACACACACACACACACACACACACACACACACACACACACACACACACACACACCAATTTCCAATCTCATTCATATCAAGAAGCCCCAAATAGGTGCACACCAGACAATGGACCCCTTATTCATAAAATGTCCCAAAAGATTGCACCTGAGATTTTTACTTGCATAACATCTATCTGAGCCGGTGTTTGGCATTCATCTGAGTGGAAACAGACACAATTGAATAAGCATTTCCTTCAGGAAGAATAAGAACAATCTTTTTAGCGCGTCTTCCTTGGCTAGTTGCTCGTACATTTTTAAGAGAGTAGCCACTGTGCAATAATTGTCCTTCATGCAGCTGTAATGAGCAGTTCGCTTCTAGTTCACGACTCTGTCTTCCACAAATACAATTGCTCATCCAATTTAAAATGTCTCGGAAGTAAAAGAGGAGACCTTATTTGCAATGAACAATATCTGGCTCGCGTTTCTTCCTATTATTCTAAACCACTTTCCTCTGCAGCATGTATGCATGGCTGGATTTGTGTTTGTATTCAATCTATGGTGAGAATCTGCAGTGGGGTCACAATATGATTATAAATCTTTCCTTTATATGACTGGATTGCATACTTCATCATGATGGCATGAATGAACAGACACAAAGTCACAGGAGAGTGAGAAAAGATTCCTTACCAATAAACTGTAATGAGTGTCATACTTTCATCGGTTCTTATAGGGAAATTAGCTTGCTGCTTGTTTCCCACCAGGGAGGTCGGAAGTCAAATAAGTAGTTCCTCTGAAAGTTTGTTGTGTTTTTGAAGTCTGACTGTAAAGTTTACTTTAGTGTTGGCTGCAAATCCAACTATCTGAATGTGCAGGTTATTCCCCCTGCGCAGAAACCTATAGATTCTTATTTTGGTAGGGTAAACTTAATTAAGTGGCCTCTTAGTCCTAAGCGTACTGGGCCTTGTTCGAATGTGCAATAGTCTTGCAGAAATGAGGTTAATTTCTCTCCGTCTCCTCCTATTTTCCCAGTAATATTATTTACTCTAATGTGACTTTAGTAAACACAACAACCTTGAGTAATCACATGTGGGTAGACATACTGTTGTACTGAGTATGTGAAATTTTACACACTCTGAGGAACAGCTAAAACCTGTATGACACATCTGGGCCTATAGCATTTTAAACATTGGAGTTTGTATGTGCTTCCTCCAGGTGCTACATGTTTTTTCTACAGTCCAAAGAAAAGCTGACACACACCACCAGAAATGATTTGGTTTAAATCCCATGGCCGCCAGTAGTTCTGATTAGACTAAACCTGATTTACAGCAGTGACCTTACTGACATCCTTACTGTTATTCTGTGTAATAAACTGCTGTGCTGCAGGGGAGATGCGGCTATAAACCCATAATGCATTCACAAGTTTTGTGCCTAGCTTGCAAAATACAGTACTGTACTATTCACATTTCATTTACCTGTGGAAAAGCCAAGCCAATGGGCCCTCAACAGAATTGTTGTGCTCTGCTTTATTACCTTTTGTCTTTCAAGCCATATTGTTTCTCACAGCCGTTGTTGCTCCCTTGACTACTGTAGCTGTCACCAGAGAAAGTGCATCAGCTTCTTGGTGTGGTAGTGTGTTAAATGACTGTTGTCACCTCCTAAGTGCAGGTGTAGTCTAATGGTGGGTTCTAGCCCTGCTGTGGAAAGATATATGGCTCAGTGTTAGGTCCTTACAGCTGGCCTAAGGGGAAAGAGAAAGTTTAAAACACACACTCATACATAGGAAGTGAGCAGATACTTATCTCCCCAGCTTCTTTTCAACACGCATCAAACATCTACCCCCTTGTCCTAAAGTGGTGATAACACAGCTTGTTCTATTTTATGAATAATAACCACTTAAGGAATAGGTCACTGTGATGTTTCTATTAAGGATGAATGTTTTGTCTGTTAACTACAATATAATTGTATTATCATCATATTATCAAAGCTTTGGTAAAGCATAAAGCCACCACTTTCATATATCTACTGAAATGAAAAATGTCAATTCACAGCTGGCTTAAAACTCTTCCCACAGACCTGTCAGTCTGGGATGCTACTAATCGTACCCGTTTTTTGAATGTCCAAGGACTGCTTGGAAGCCCCCCTCTCTCCCTGAACACTGGGTGACGCTGTTTTACGCACTGCAAACCCAATCCAGTAAGAGGCGGAAGTTTTTCCTCTATTCCACGTTAAGTAATCTGACACCCAAAAGCCTCCAGAGCAGAAGGATGGACCCTTAACTCGGCTTGAAGGACGGAAGGAAGGAACACTCATCCAACGAGCGCAGGCGAGAGGGACCGAGCAGAAGCGAAACGCTGAGCGCAAAAACAACCCCGTGGCTGCGGCAGCGGAGGAGAGCTGGGTCCCTGCGCGTCTCTATAATAACTGGCCGTCCGCCTCAAATGGTGTCACAGCGACAAGTTTCACTTTCCACATGCGGATGGGTGACTTTCCACGGCGCTTTGTGAGGAGGAGATGATGAAGAATTTCAGCAGCAGTCCCCTTCACAGCAACAAACAGACTCCCAACCACGTTAGAGAGCGAAACAACAGAAAGTACAGCTTACTCTCTGCTATACCGTTGCGATTTTCCTTGCGAGGTTATGGTTTCTGCATGGCTACGCTGTTCTTCTTCTGCTTCGGGTCCCTTTTTTACCAGCTGAACGGAGGACCCCCTAAAATCCTGCTGGACATTCGACAGTATCTCGGTAAGAACTTTTCATTTTCCTCTGCTGGCTGAAGCGCGTCATCATCAAAGAGATTCTTTTGAATAGAAGTTGAGCTGCACGTCTAGACGCCCTGCTTTGATTAGACGTGTCAAGAAAAGTTCACCCAAAAAGAAAAGAGAGTTACTGAGGCTTTCACCTCTCATTCACCGGCGGGCAAAACTCTCCTTTATAAAAAAAAATCAACTGGATGCCACGGCGTCTCCTCGACCTCATTCACCTCAGAGGAGTTATCGTGATGTCCTCTCATCATTTACAGTCTTGAAGCCACCAAGGTGGCACTATGTGACGTTACTGTAGACTGACACACATTTTAGTAAAAGCGTGGATACTGACATTTCAATGTGCACTATCTCTGATTTTAAAATGGTATATTCCTCCAATTTCAGAAGGTTTTCCCCCAACTTTAAAATCCAACTAATTCAGACCCAAACCTGAGGAATGCGCTCCTCTTTGCACCATTCGAACATCCGTTCTGACTTGTCGGAGCGAGATTGGGATCTATTATGGTAACAAGAACTCGGCAACTGTAAAGATTCATACAGTATGTGTAGATGATGGCTGTCATCTCTTCTTGTACTGCCAGCTGGTGCGCTCCAGCCACATCGCGCTCATTACGCACGACTGGCACCGGTGGAACAAGCGCAATAGTGTTCTAAAGACTGCTGGTGTTTAGAGACAGCCATGCGTGCTATGTCTTAGGCTTGTTGTTTCTCCAACTGATAAAGTGAAAGGCATGTGGAGTTGTTTGTTCTAAGATAGAGGTTGCCAGCTGTTTTCATATCAACTACTAAGGTTCCCAATTTTAGATAGTATACTCTGAAGGGAAAACTTCTAAATTAGTTTTCTTTTAAATATGACTTGGCACTGCTGTTACTGTTCTTATGCTGTACTGGGTGATAACTAGAAAAAAGTGGATAAGACCTATGACAAATGGCTACATCTGCATGTGCCTGTCTTCAGGATGAGATATGTCAAGTGTAAAAAAAGGAAGTTTGTGCTTGTGTGTTTATATATGCTATACTAATTTAAGACTATCTGATACTCTACACAGAGGTGATTTCTTATCAACATGTCTGTCACTGCTACAACTCAGGCTACAGCTGGGAAGTATGTGTTTGTGTGGTGAAAGGAGGTTGTGTTCCTACCTATTTCTCACAGAGGGCTTGAGGCCTTTATGACGTGATAAACATCTGGAACAAAATGAGAGCCACTCATCACGTCTGCCACTAATCCCGTGGGTCAGATTGGTTTCCTGTAGACACACACACACACACACACACACACACACACACACACACGCATGCTTGCAAACTGCACCTGTCAAAAAATCATTTTGATTGGTCTTGTGTTGCAAAACATATACACAGACTTTTTATAGATGTAGTTTTTTTGCAGCCAGTTTAAAAGCTTTACTTGGAGAGCGTTATACTTTCCTCTAAAATGCAACTTGATTGCCTGAGCAGCCTCTACATACACTACACACACTGAAGCATCATCACTCTGATGAAACTTTGCAGCCTAAATGTGATTTAGAAATTGCAGCAGTTGATGCAAGTACATATTTTAGAGTAGTTGCACAATGCGTGCGCAGTCTGACAGCTGTAATGTCTCTTATGCTTAAGCTTAAGTTATCAGCTGAATCTCAAACACCTTAACACACAGGATGAAGCAGATGTTTGTACTATTAGCACAGACACACACAAGCACCAGCAAACAGACAAAGCCAACTATATTATTTGCACCATCATAATCCACCAGCGCTCAAACACACGTGGATCATGAGCGCAAGGAATCCCTCTATTAGAAGATGAATGAGTGTCTGGGCCACCTGCATAATGTGATCTTTACTGCAGCTCCTTGAGGGCCTGAGCCTTGTCAAACACACTGACTCCTCTATACTCTATTGACCTCAGGAGGCAGGGTTTCTTATGTAACAGTGACACAAACACACTGTAGTACCTCTGCTGGGGTTTGGATGAGTAATCGTCTCTTCTCATTACGATGCTGGAGCAAGGAGAAAATGCTTTGTTCCAGAATCGGATGGCTGCAATTTGAAAGATTTTACACAATGTTGAAGTAATTCAATAGTCTGATTTCTGTAATGAAGTAATACATTTTTCAAGTTTTTAAAGTTGGATTTATTGGGCTATTTATTGCGGTGGATTCTAAAATGGTGAGGGGAAAACATAGATTGATAGGCTTCAGATATGGTCTTGAACACTTAAAGGAGAGAATCAAGAAATCTGGCAGGAAGGTGGAGAGCTTGCTGTGCAGAATATTCTTATGATTTGGTGGCAATATGGCCCTTGTATGGAGGAAAGTTATTTTGGCAAAGAACCTAATGTTCCACAGTTTTGCTCTGTCACCCTCACCTCTGTCAATTACAGACACACTCTCTCAGTCTGCAATCTACTTTTTCTGTCTCGGTGTCATAGATCGATGAGTGGAACAGCTTGCCAGTTGAGGCAGGAACTGAAAGCAAACTCCAGCAAACTGTGTAGGGGAAACTCCTTACCCCACCTGGAATGAATGAGAAAATAAAGAGGATATTCAGCATTAATAATCCTCCAATGTATGTATACTGTATGCGTGTGATGGGCAGACTAGCAGCCTCTTATAAGCATCCAGTGATTAGCTGATTTATTTAGCTTAAGCTGACTTGTGTTATGCTTTTGGCTGCACTGTGCCAAGGTGAGGATTCCTGGTGGGGTAAGTGAATGTGGGTGTGTATGGGAAAGAGAGTAGTAGATTGATTTTGTGCAAGTGTGTGTGGGTTTCTCTCAGTCAGACGCAATGTAGAGGGAACAGACCCTGTTTTGTTTGGGCCAGCGGTGAGGTTGGTGTTTGAGGGTGTCACTCAACATATAGCTGCAGAAACTAAAACGTGCAGATCTTTAGACATAGGTCGACAGCTTGACATGGACTCTCGCTCACACTTTCTTAATCTCTCTCTCTCTCTCTCTCTCTCTCTCTCTCTCTCTCTCACACACACACACACACACACACACACACACACACACACACATACTGAGATATTACCTCGACCAATCCAGCTACTTAAAAAAAAGCCTGATGTGGGTCATGCAAAGGTGTGTGTGTGTGTGTGTGTGTGTGTGTGTGTGTGTGTGTGTGTGTGTCTCCACGTGTGACTGCACAATCACACCTGACTGTGTAGCAGTGAATCCCCTAGACATTTAACTTGGCTGGAAGGTCTCTGACTGAAACATGATTAAATTATTGTATTAAATATTAGCTTGTTTCACCGCTGTAGGCCACCCCGACAGTTCACAGGTCAAGGAAACACCAGTGTGCAGCTAAATGACTGTATTAAGTGATTAGCAGTCATTTTTGGAAGCTTTTTATAGAAGCAACTGTATCCATTTCTGGTTAAAATGCAGAATAGAACAGTCATATGAGAGAAAATATGACAGGATTTAGCCAAGACTGGACCCTGCCAGAGTTTGAAGGCTGCTGGCTCTCTCTTTTTTCACACACACACACACACACACACACAACATATATCTCTGCAGTGACATTTCAAATACTAGTTGATTCTCAGTATTGTCAGGGAATGTGAACGCGCTGATGGGAAAATGACTTTTGCTGCTCTTTGATATTGCACACCATTCTCGTGTAGCTCCGTAGAGCCAAGAGAGCAAAACAGAGAGAAGGATCTTTCTCTGTTCTCTCAAATCTTCCAGTTATTGAGATGGATCTTTCAGGATTAGCCAGCATACATGGTACACTGAATCCTTCCAGGGGAACAAATGTAATGTACTTTTAGGACTCTTAAGAACACAGGTCTTCCTCTGTGTTTGTGTGTTCTCTATCCCCCTACCATAAATCATAAATGCTGAACAAACTTGGTGCGTCTCTCACTAAAAATCGCTCTGCTTCTCAAAAGAACCCTGTAACCTTATAACACTCACACACATTAATTGAACTTGCCAGCAAAGCGGTGGAGTTGTAGACTGCAGGGCGGTGTTAGGGATTAGACAGGTATGTGTGGACACAGAAGAAGCTTCAGGAAATCTCTCCTCCCCCCAGTTTCTGTCTAATTAACAGCAATGCTGGCCAGGAAGTGGGTGAAAGCAAACTGTTTAAGTGAATTCAAATAAAGTTTGGTTTGGCTGGTGACCACTTGGTAGAAGTAGCGCTAGTTAATAAACTTTACATGTATATAAAGAGTAAGAGAGAGAAGATGTAGAGGGAAAGTGAAAGGTTGCCTGCTGTGAGAAAGCCGAGAAACCTCCAGGTCAGTGTGGACAATACAGACACAGCACGCCTAACTCATGCTGTACCTGACTTCTGACAGACAGACTCAAACACATAGGCAATACAAACATACAGTGAGTGATACTTTGCTAATTGCATGTGCTGATTGGATAAAGACACCACTAGACCCGCTTATTGGACCATTAATATCATTAATACAAATGAGCTTGAATAAAACACACAACTTTCTTTTAAAAATGTCATCAAAATCCTATAGTTCTGAAATATGTCACGTTGAATGTGTAAAATAATCATATCTTTAGTGCTGATGCAGTCATGAAAACCACACGTTTATCACATCATTATCTTTAATGAAACATTGAATATTGTCAAGTGTGGAAAGACTACATAGCAAGTTGTTTGCATGAAATGTAAACATAAAATCATCTGTTATCAAATTGATAGTATAATAAATAGTTATTTCAAATTAGGATATTAGGACATGCAGGTGTTGTCTATCATCGTTTAGGGCAAGATCATAATCACAAGGAAAGAATAGTACTTATTTACTTTTCCAGACCTTTAAAGTCACAAACCTGTTCCACTAACCTCAAGTTTGACCTGCTGCCCTTCTTTTCCTAAATCTTATCAAAACACAAGTACATACATATTTTATACATGTGCATGCAGATGTGCATACTGTAGTGAGGAAACTGACACACAAACTATACGGATGCAAAAGAGCTTCATTAAGCGATCCAGCCATGTAAGTGTGATTTTTGGCACAAACTCACCACTCCATTCACACCCGTACGCCCGCTTCCTGTTAGAGGATATTAAAAATGCGGTCTTTATTTCGTCTAGTCATATTTTGTTCTTCAAAATGACAAATGTAGTGCACAGACTCTTGGACCAAAGTGACAGAATCCATGCTTTAAGGCAATATACCGAAGTGTCAAATAAAATGTAAATCAGGCCAGTCTCGGTCAAGCTGTCACTCATTTTAAAATGACTAACAGGGTTGCCAGGTGTGTACCAGTCAGACTGTGGGGTGAAGTTGGTCATGTGGAAAAATACTTCAACTGCTCATTTATTCCCTCACTCCTTTTCATTTTTGTTATTTACATGTGCAATGTTTGAGCAGGGGTGGCAAACCAAAGCACAAACATACATTTACATTTAATACAAAAGGCTGCTGCTTCAAGATAATCTCACATAAGTTAGGAGGTGAAAACAGAATAATATTTTGCATCCATCCAACACCTCCAGCTGACAAGGCTCATATAGAAGGTGAAGGCATGACAACTTGGGCTACTTCCTCTATATTCCCTCCTCCTACAGTATGTTAATCCTCATGGAAGTGTTGAGGAAAACTAAGCATTGCCTCTGACAGACCCCAAAACAACTCCTAACTGGCGTCACATCCAGCCTAAATGCCAAAACAATCATACAGCTTGTAATTCCCTCTGGGTTGGTAAAACAAGCAGTCCTCCCTGCTGAGCCGAGGCTAGCCACGCTCTGTTTATTTATCTGCTTTCTAACGTGCATGCCAGCTTGTTAATTGGCTTTAGGGGTCAATAAAGGGATAACACTTTGTACTTCAATGGAAACCAAAGAAAGAATGACTCAGATTTTAATAAGATTTAAAACAAAAACAATTAATTTTTTTATTAATATTTTATGGCTGTTATAAGCACTTGGTTCTGCATGTGGTTAATGGATTCACATATTTTCTTTTTAATTAGTTATAATAAATGACTATCCTTTGCACTCCTTATTTTCTGGGTTTTTACAATATGAAATAATTTGGGAAAATAACTTAATGTTGATCTTGTGATTACATAATACAAGCAATTAGCATTACCAATTAGCATCTCCATGCATGAGAGGCTGCTATTGCCCTCTCCAGAGAGTCTGGCAAACACTAAAACAACACAGGGTAATTATCCTCCATTAGTGCATTTGTTTTCACCACACGAAAAGAGACCAGATGGGAAAAAAATTACCAATGTGACAACGCTGTTAAACTGCAACTGTTGCTCCAGGCTTGCTGAGCAATGATGGTTATAACCCAAGAGAAATCTTAGATACATGTGTGGCCAATGGTTTGTGACTAGACTTGTGTGCTGTGCCACTGTGTGTGCCTCTGCTTTTGACAAATGACTGCAAAGGATTGATTAAGACATATACATAGTGGCCATAGATGCTCTGTTTCTACAAAGTTGGGATGTATTCAGTTAAATACACAATAGTTGACTTTTAAATAACGTTTCTGTACAAAATTTCTGTTACTTTTCAGCAGTATTGTACGTCTCATTTCTTTACCCCCCAAAAAACTGCATGATAACATATTCTTTCTAACATGTCATGTTATGTATCCTCAATTGTATGAACCTCCTTTTCTTTTAATCAAAATTAAAAAAGGTTTTATAAACTATATTGTGTTAAAGGACAATTCCGGTGCAAAACGAACCTAGGGGTTATTAACAGATGTGTACCCACTCTGTCGCTCTCTGGGACATGTTTTCATGCTAATCGAATGTGTTTGTAGCTTGAAAGACGCTAGCGCGGACGGCTGATTAGCTTACAACGCTAGTATTCGGGGCACAGGGAAAGTAAAAACAAATCGCTATTTATACCACTAAAAAGGCTCAAAATATCACCACACTTCAACGGTAGCATAATGAGGGTCCCTAAATGTTAACCGAAGCATTGAGAACTTTGTAAGTGTACAGACTGTTTATTGAACGAAGAGCTGCAGGAGCTCCGTGAAAGGGCTACGAGAGAGAGAGATACTGGTAGTCAATGCCGTAACACAGCCTCGTACTTCGGGAAACTGGTGGTGTCCTTTAATTGTCCTTTAATATTTGATCTTAAGAGCTGCTTGTAGGTGTCTTTTTTTTAACTTTGGAGTGCGACAGGAGAGATGTTTAATGCAAAGATGTAAGCATGGTAACAATCTTCTCAATGTTTGCCAAGAAAGCGAGGAAGTATATTCCCAAAATGACAAAATATTTATTTTAAAAGCTTTTATAGCCCAACTTTATGACGTAAAAGTGAGGTATGATGTTCCACACAGCTCGAAGCTTTAGTCTATTAATTTCAGCCTTTTGTACTCCATATAGCCACACATTATATATCCGCTCAGAAGGGGGTTGCTTTTAGGAACTTTTTGCTGTTTTTAAGGGGTTGCCAAGACACTGATGATGACTGGTTGTGGTGACTTTTATGTTTGCTCCTGTGGTGGTGCGTGAACGGCTGTGTGGCTCGAGGGCCCACAGCCACTGGGTGGTACCCTGGCTGATGCTTGTAAGAAGGCGACTACGTATATCCCATAATTTAAAAGATCAGTGCCAGGATAAATAGAGGTCCTTCGAGAAAATTAGGTGTCCGCTTACAACATGTAAACGTAATGCCCCAGCTTTAATCACTTCGTCCAGAAGGAACCAGACCTCTAATCTGAATCCAGGTCCTTTCATGACGGAATTAGAAACAGAATAATTGAAGTCTGCTTTGTGAGTGCTGTTGATTTTTGGATCATTTTTGCCCTTCCTCATATCTCTGTGCCCTAGTGTTGTTAGCCTATTTAGGAAGTTTACTTAGGCAAAGCACTCTACATTCCTGTGTTTATTGCCACAGAACACCCAACATGCTGAGCTCTTGTTTCTGTTGCATTGGCCACATATACACTTGTCATCAAACAGCATATCTGTGTGGTCACCAAAGTCGAGCAATTATTTTTCAATTTGATTCAACAACTCTAGTCTGACTTTTTCATCAGAGTCCAGGGTGGCAAACCAACACCCTAAAGCCAAGTAATTGGACGTTGTGGGACTTGTTAAGAAGAAACATGCTGCCCGGTGGTCAGTGACATACCTTGTTCAAGGAACTCTGCCTATCTTTATTCTGAGTGAGTTTACCACATCTCTGTCTGCTAGCCTCATTTCATGGCAATGAAAAAAATATATAGTGGTTTAAAATAGCAACTTTAAATATACAGCAGGGCAGATAGAGCGGCAATGCCCAACCCATGTTGTTAAAACCACTATGTGCTGGTTTGGGGAAATGTATTGCCTTGCACTTTAAAGTTTTATATAGCCCATTCCTTTTTGGGTTCCGCTGAGTAGAATGAGAAAGCCAGTTTTTCGGCTGTTTTCTAGAAACTAAGGCTATTTCCAAAATTAATTTGATTTATTAGAGTATATCATAATTCTAAAGCAACCATAATGAATATTTTTATGTGAAAGGGTCACTTGTAGTGATGAACCCATAGACAGTTACTGTATCATCTGACTGTGCAGTTCAACTCAGTTCTGAGCGTTTAGCTTCTTTTAACTCAAAGTTTTCTGGCTCACAACTTTACTGTTTTGGTTCACTCTCACCGCTCTCATAACAGCCCTGTCTTCTACAAATTACGTTCCCATACAACAAAACTGCATTCTCAATTAGTTTTCGAGGGAAACGTATTTTGTCCTGGATTCCGTTTGTCTTTGACGTACCACAAATTTCTAATCTAAGTCCGCATAGGAAGGGGGTTCGGGTGGATAGATGGATCAAACAAACACAGGACTTTCACCCAGGAGACCGCTGTTTGTGTCCCGTCTGAAACCAATAGTCAACTTTGACTTGTTTATGTGACATGCTTGATTTACGTTAGTAACCTAAAGAAATGAAAAAAAAAAAATAATAATTATGTAACAAACATACTTTTTTTTTAACCCAAACCATCGTCTTTTTTAAACCTAACCAAATAGTTTTGTTTCAATTCAAAACTTTAACCAGGTGTTTGAAACAGTGACTGTTTCACAATGTGTGCCGGTAGCTGGAAAATACATTTCCCCTGAAACGTAATTGAGAATGCAGTTTTCGTTGTAGGGGAATGTAATTTTTAGGAGACTTTGTTGAGAGGTTGTTTGCTGTTTGTTGTATCCAGATGCAGTAGACAGCTGTTTTCATCAAAAAGTTCTGATAAACCCACTGTACGCTACCTACTGCACCAAATGCTACTGTAAATGCTCCATCTAACCATGGTAAATTTTAATATACTCTGCTGTCTTAATTCATTAAATACTAGCTTTAGTTTTTAATTGTAGAAGTCAACAGCTTGCAAGGTTTCTTAATGTTATTTTGTCAGACACCAGGCCCAAGGGCAATGTCAAGTGTGGGGTTGTCAAAGACATCAGACGTTGCCTTTTTGTAAAACGATACCCAAACACAGATTATCTTTTTCTACAGCTTTTAGCCTTTATGATTATGTGGGTCTTTCATCTGCTTTGCACAGGCCTGTTTGCTCAAAAAGCCCTGAACATAAAATTTGAAAGACCACTTTATCGTGTTTGATTTTGCTTACACTTATTGTTGCGCGAGTATGTACATGCATATAAACAATTAGATGCCTTATCCTAGTTGGTCTCAGATGAAAACAGAACTGGACTCAGATTAAGTAAAGACCATTAGACTCAAAGACTCACATTCATGCTCTTTCAGCTTACATAAAAGCTGAAATAGTTTCATTCATAATGCTGCAAGAAATGACTTTTTACATTCCATTTTTATTTCATTGCACTGCAACATTTTCCTTTGTTTAGTCTCAGAGCTGGTCTATGTTTTACACTCCAACTTTAGTTGTTTTAGAAGAAACACTCTTCACACACATTTAAAAGAATACATTTATTTTTGTTTAGAGAAAGAAGCCACTTCATCTATCTAAAGGCCAAGCTAAATAAAGAGGGAAGCTAGAAATATGTCTTCTAACCCCTCCCACCCACCCTGTACAAACAAAGCCTTATGCAACAGGTCTTTATTTCTGCTTGTCACTCAAAAAGTCAGTAGTACCTGTCTACTTCAGGCTGCTGTGTCACTTACTTTAAAATGACAGCCTTTAGGGGGGATACGGCTGGCTTAGTTATTGTTATCATTTTGCTACTCACAGACACCAGAGACAACAGAGAGCAATATGTTAACACTGACAGGGTTTGGATGTGAATCTGCAAAGAGTGTGTACTCTGCTGCCAACTTTCCATAATGTGATCCATAGTCTCAATTTTAAAGAGCCTTTATAGTCAAATGTGATATAAATGAATGCAAGTTTTCTTACTTTTTCCTTCTCTTTTACTAACTTTATGACTAAATAATAAGATATTTCATTCATGTCTGGGCTGAGATAGATAAATGTATTGACGGCAAAAGGAGGGGGTGGACGCTCTTCAGACGGCCTGAAAAGCATTTTTGAAATGTTCAGATGGAATGTGGTCGTCCCGCGTGGAAAGCAAACCTCACTTCGGCCAAATATCACACCTTTGTATCAAAATGTGCTCTCCTCTTCTGAAACCCACCTTTGTCTCCCACCACTTCTTTCTCTGTCTTTCTTATCGTCTCTTTCTTTTTTTTTACGCTTACACACTTTTTCCCTTAACACCTGTCTCTCATGTGTAGACAGCAGTGCAAAATGTGACTGACGGCACATCATACCCACCCTAAAATAAAAACGAGGGTTAGTGCTAAAATCCACACCCTGCCATCGCCTGTCACACTTATGAACTCTTCAATATCCAGTTTTGTTTCTTCGTGTTTACCCTCCAAACAACAGATCCTGCGACTGCTAAAGCCGCAACCGAGACATACTGTAGTGCTGCAGTTCAAATGTTCTGGTCTGTTGGCGAAATCACATTTTCCAGATTTTTTGAAGAGACATCTTGAGTAACAGCAACACAGTCCAAAATTAACAAAGGCTTTATCCAAAGACACACAAACACCCAGCTTCCAAGAAGTCTTTCTTTTCCCCATCTAGTTTAAGATGGGAAAGATTCTCGGCAGGGGGATTGGTTCAGCAAAAGAGTCAGCGGGTGTGGTCAGTGGTGTTAATTACAGGGTTGGAGAGTGATGGGTTGCATTTGACTAGTGTGTGTGTGTTGACTGAAATTTAAACGTTTCACCTAAGTTACTTTTGGAGCAACCAGAGAGGTTCAGGAATGTAACAATAAACTATTATCTCCTCAGACTTTAACAAGAGGTCAAAGGTTATGTTAGGTCCTCAGATAAACCCAACTTGAGGTTAAATGGGTAACTCTATAGTTTGTGTCTGACTCTAAAAAACACAGTGTTTCTACGCCCCTTGAAAAGCCATCAGCTGTTTGGCCTGGTCCACTGGCCCAGATCCTGGTTGTGTAGTGTTTCCACTGGTCTGGCCCGGAGCAACTTGCCTACCTCTTGGCCCACTGGCACCTTCTTGTTGCACCAGTCTGGCTGGGACTGGGCTGAATTTGTGCCAGTTGGACCTACCTGTCCTGTAAATCCACCCATCACTGCTGAAAGCTGTTCTAATTCTTTACCACAAATTCTCACCCTAAGAGTTGCCACGTTCTCTTCCAATGTTTACCCAGCCTCCCTTTTCTTTCTCACCGTCTCCCTCCCTCTTTTTCCATTCCCATCTGTTCCTTGCCACTTTCTCCCTCTACATCTCCCTGCCTTGTATCTCTCCTCCTTGTGTTTCCTCTTCTGGAAGTCTGCAAAAAAACGTCCAAGTAACATTCTTTCCTGGAGAGCAAACTGAGCGAACATATGCAGCCTTCATGTCGTCCTACACACTGCAGTGGATGTGCATATCACACTCACACACTCACACACACACACACACACACACTCACACACACACACACACACACACACACACACACACACACACACACACACACACACACACACACAGAGCCATGCCACTGGGTGCGTTGGCTGTGTAGTATGCCAGCTGGAATGTGTGTGTCTCTAATCACTACATGCAGTTCCATTACATACTCAACCGCAGGATCTCAAAACCACTGTCTCTCTGAGCTTCCCTGTATCTTCCTCCACCCATTAGCGTGCCCATTCATGTGCGTGTGTTTATTGTTTACACGTTTAATCTGTGAGAGGGAGTTTGCCACCCATCTGTAAACAAGCATCACCACGTCAGTGATTCCAAGTGTGCACATCATGTGTGCTGATTGCAGTCCATTAAAACGTGCTGTAAATGATGATGCCAAGACATACTTGACAGATTTATACAATCTGTTGGTGTAAATTGCTGCTCTTTCACTGTCTGAGGGAAAAGATTAACTTTAGTTTATGTCTGTTTGTGATTTTTGCTTTAGGGAACACGTAGTTGAGTACAATCTCAAAATACAGTAAAAGAAGAGATATAAGATCACAGTCTTTGAGGATAAACAGCAAACATTAGTGTCAATTTCCATCAGCCAGTCAGTTTATTTGTATTTGTCCTTCTTAACTGTCTCTGTTCTTCACAGTCGTCCCAAAAACAAAAAAGTCTCTTAAGGACAGCTTACCACAAAATTGTAAACCATCATCATCTATCTTCCTTATGCATGTGTCTTCGAGCCTCAGCCCTTAACTCTAAAACTTAAACAACAAAACAACTATTCTCTCCTGTTCTCGTACAGTATGTTTCATAACACGTTGTTGTGCGCGTCTTGGCTCTAGCATGTAACTAAGTGTCGACTTGTCTATAATTAGCCGCTCCGTTGTAATGAGGTGTTTCTGAAGAGCTAAAGGGAACCGCTGACCACCAGCTAGCGTAGCGTAGCCCACATTGCTAAATTAAAGAGAGCCTCAATCTTCAAGGCCACGCTCAGCTGGAGCCTGCACTCACAGACGGCAGCCAAGTGCGCTTTAGTGAGTAGTAAACATTCAAAACATTCAGAAAAAAATCAGTACATTTTGTTTATTTCTGGTGTTATGATGCACCATGTTGGATTTATATGCCTGAGGCCTGTACTACGAATCAAAAACAACATGCCCTGGATTTATTTAAGTTACCCGGCTTCACCTAACCTAACAACCGCAGTCCCGCATAAGCTGTGTCATGACGGTGGTTAACAACTAGTTCAATCAACCCAGGGTTTCCCAATCCAGCGGTGCGCGTGTTCACATAAAAGAGGCGGTGTTTGCACAGCATGACCAATCGCAAACATCTACCAGAGCCGCATATTTTACATAAGAAGAGCAAACTATAATTCTACATAAATATGAAGAACACAGACACGGTTTAACAGGCAAAACGCAATACAGTCGCTACAGTTGCTTTCTAAAACAGGAAGGAAAGCTGGCAAAAAATAGCCGACGCTGTAAATGCATAAATCACAACGCTTATTAATATCACTTCGCCATCAGTCAGGAACAAGATTTGACCATCTCACCTCCGCTGAAAATCTATATCTTTCATAATACCCATCAGGGAATGTTAACGGGGTTGTCGGTCTCTAAATGTTTTAACTTTTATGAGCGCACCTCTCTCTCTCTCTCTCTCTCTCTCTCTCTCTCTCTCTCTCTCTCTCTCTCTCTCTCTCTCTCTCTCTCTCTCTCTCTCTCTCTCTCTCTCTCTCTCTCTCCGCGCACCGATCCACCATCGTGATACACAAAACCCTGGGTTGAACCTGAAGTTACCTCGTTAACGCCAAATCTTTCTTCGTAGTACAGGCCTATGTTTCCTTTTGGTGTAGTTAAACAAAAAAAACACAGCGCAGAAATCCAGCTACAATGAACTACAATGACCAGAGTTCATTGCCCATATATAGCAGCATGTGGACATAATAATTTGAAAGCGAGCTATTGTTAATTTAAAATAAATTATATTTGCTTCACAAAACAAAAATGTAGCTCAGTTACCCAATGTTAAAAGAAGTATTCAGATCCTTCACAGTACTTGGATGAGAGTAGCAATAAGACAATCCAAAAATACTCCATTCTCTACGTAAATGTCCTGAATAGTAGAACATAAGTAGTATCTGCAAAATGTACTTCATTATCAAAAATAAATCTACTCATTATGGGGCATGGTTTCTTTAAGAGTGATATCATTATATAAGCTGGATTGTATTGCTGTAGGTTGGGGTGGAGCTGCTTTATACACTATTCTGTTTTTTAATCTACTGTATAACAATGTATCATCATTTATAACATGATTACATGTGTTGTTAAGTAAAATATTAATCTGCACAGATACATGTAGTGGAGCAAAAATTACAAATTCTGCTCTGTGAATGGTAGCAGATTATTCATATGCAATTTAAAATGGAAATACTGTACCCAAGTACAGTAGAAGTACCTTAAAATGATACTTAAGTAAAATGAATATATGTGCTCATAGTACAGTAGTAGTAAACCTCTGACCTGTGCCAAGCATCAATACCCGTATTCATCAATGCAGAAGCACACATCGCTCAGTCACATATGTTAATATAGACTCTGGTGTAGCAGTTGCTGCCTGTCTATTTATAAGAGTAAAGGATCCCAGTGGTCAAAATAAAGGGGTAGAAGGATCAGGCTCATCGAGGAGTTCATGTGTTTTGTGTTCTGGTTGACGTCTGTGCTTTGGAAATGACATGCTTTTTAGGGAAACAGGTGGAAGAGTAGACCGTCCTCCTGCATTGTTTTCCTCATTATCCATATTGCCTTTACTTTTTGGCTCCCTTTATCTCTTCTCCTTCTTTATCTTTATCTCTTCCTTTTCTTTAATCCCTCTGACAATGTCATCTCCCAGACTAGAGTCTTAATGAGTGGGACAGATTCCTGCTTGTTTATTTAAAGGCAGAGCTAAAAGCAACATGACACATTGATTACAGGCCAGTGCAGACTGTCTGAGTTTGTGAACTGTGACAGGCAGCATGTGGACCAAAATAATCATGAGTGACCATAAATACAGTTGGACAAATGGCTCGAGCAGTGACGCTGTGTGGTTTGGTGCTGACGAATCTTGAATGTCAGTGACATATTGAGGTTTCAAATGTAACTTAGATCCAGCTCTTACTAAACCAATACGTTTAAAACTGGTCGTGGATGCAGTATAGTTTTATTCTGGCATTTGTTCTTGTCATTCTGCTCCCATACCATCTTAATATTTAGCACAACGTTGATTTTTCACACCTCCTTTTCATAATAAAGGTACGAAAACTAGAATCATGCATGCCAGTCACAGACCATGAATAAATGCTCACCATTAGAAAGGAGACTGCCCGACTGCGATTGAGGGTTAATCATCACTGCTGCCCTCAAATGACAATGAGCTGACCGTCAGATGGTGTTTATGAATGAAAGCTAGTTATTTGTTGCCACAGCTCTCTCTGTGAGCTAGTGTTTGGTCTGAATTTGAAGCCATGCCCATGTTTCCGAGAGGCCAGTCAAGGGTGAGAGAGTTCCCCTCACCTTAACACCGTGGAGCTCTACCAGACTCGTATTAGCATGAATCAACAGCGTTGGCGTGTGGATGCTGTGTTTGTTTGCCTCTGCCTTGCGTTGCATGCGTACAGTAGCTATATGTGTGTGAGAGAGAGTGGCTCAGCAGGGTGCCTGTTGGGAGAGTACAGTGCAGGGTTTCAGTGTGTTGCCTCTAACCAAGATGTGATATACTATGTAACCCTGCCTTAACACAGCAGAGGGAGATTTAGCACCTTCAACCCTCCCTCTGCCCCTAATAACAGAAACAGAGAAGGAATACACTTAGTCTCTGCTGCCACTGTAAGGAAACACACTTTATGAAGAAAATTAGGTTCCTAATGACCAATAATAGGTGTATATTTCTACATAGCTTCTCCTTTAGAGCTTGTGGTTTAGGTTTTGGGTTCCAGACAAGTGCCAACAAAAGCACATGAGTGGGCGAAGAAAGAATTACCAAAATGTAGTCATGCTCAGAAGTTCACTGCGCATTTGTTGTGTTGAAACAAACATGTCAACGAAAAAATATTTGCTCATTAGTGCCATTTTTAGCTTAATGAATTCCTCTTTATCATAACCAGGTAGATTTATTATGTTATGCCAGCTTAAGGACCTATTGTTAATTGTCAATAAGCAAGGATTTTTATTTTTCTACACTAATTATAAAGTGGTTATTGAAAGAGGCAACAGGGTCCATCCAGCTGTCTCCTGGCAGCTGCTGGTGTGGCAGCACCTGTGTGGAGATGAGAGATGATGGGAAATTAGGCATTTAGAAGCCCCAGTGGTCAAAAGGTTTGCTGATCTTTCTTTCTTTCTTACTTGCGTTATAGATTATGTTGAAGTGCATTAGAACAGTTTGCAGCATTGTTTGTTGACATAGTTTGACTCACAGAGACTCAAGTTGTTATTATTTAATTTGTTTTGACAAAACAATCTGTATGCTGTGCAATTACTTGATAGCCTAGAAATCTAGACGCACCCTAGCGGCAGCAAATGTAATTTGCAGCCAGGGTCATTCTAGCAACTCTCTGTTGGCTTGCGAGCTGGAAAAGCCAAACGCTAGCCGGGCCAATCACATCGTGTATAGAGTCGGTGGGCGGGCTTAACCTAATGACGGCAGAGTTACGACGGTTCCACGTGAATTCCCTGCTACTTGAAAACAAAGAAGATGGCTGCTGCTGCTGGCGAACAGCGGCCTTTCGAATCGGGTTTGGCCGCGACTCTGGAAGACTTGGAGTTAAAGAACGGCACTGAAGTCATTCTTAAAAAAGGAAGATGTGTTCGGAGTTTTGCCGACCGGATACGGCAAAAGTTTAATCTATCAACTAGCGTTGCTCTGGTTGGTTGTAGCGCTATCCTATTGCGTGCAGAGGGAATTTGAAGACAACCGTTTATCCCGCCCCTCGGATTGAGCCCTGCCAATGGTGAGTTCCCAGACCCAACATCTTGATGTGGGTCTGGCTTGTCAGGCTAATTACTTGAGGATCTATGCAGGACTCTGTTTTAACCTTTATTTCTATTTTCATCAGCAACTGGGCAAAGATTACTTGTTCATCTGTAAATTTCCAGACACGTGAAGCCTCACCCAAGTCTTTAAAATGCTCAGAAATTCCTGCCATTTACTTTTGTCACCAAAAAACTGTACATCACACAGTCAGTATGAATCAGTTTACTGAACTTCTGTTTATAGGAAGCCTAAAATGATGTGTATGCTTATTATATACTTTGTGTCAAACACCTACATAATTGCTCCAGCAGGTGGCTGCTTTTATCTGTCCAGTTGTTTTCACAGATCTAACTACCTCTAAATGTTATGCACCATGGGCATGAATCAACCTACAAGTGCTAATTTAACTAGACATGCTACTATTACTTCCTCAGTTAAGTCACTTCAAATCTTTCGTTACATCTGGTTCTAAAATCAAAGCTTTTCCATTGTCTCTTACTGTATATTGTAGCTGTTTTATGTATTTGAATGTGATTCTTATTGTTGCAATGGTCAACAGTGCATACTATGGCTTTCAGATTGTGCTGTTAAATGTGATTCATGATGGTGTTGAATTGATTTTAAAATGTCCTGATTGTTACTGCGGTTTCAAAGGCTTCATCTATAAATACTTTGCTGTTTTTGGATGTGAGAGCTGCCATCTGTTGTTTATTGCTGGGTTGTTGCTCTTTGCTCTCTTTCTGGCCACTGTGGTCCAGTGAAGTGCCAAACGCCTGTCACTGCATATCACCAGACTGTTCAAACATTGCCACTCCGTTAAGATTGTTCACTTCAGTTGTATAAAACACTTTTATTTCCCTATTAAAAGGAATCAGTTCAGTTAGGATGCTTTGTAGTGTGTAGACAGTAAACATGTTTTTCATTATGTAAGCATGATACGTGATACCTCAACTGTTATTCAAAACATTTGTTAAAGTTCAACATGTGCTCGACACATGGCAAATGCACTTTACACACCTGATGAGGGTAGGGAAAAAATAACGTGTTACGGAAGAAGTATGTGTGTGTGTGTGTGTGTGTGTGTGCGCACGTGTGTGTGTGTGTGTGTGTGTGTGTGTGTGTGTGTGTGCGCGCACGTGTGTGTGTGTGTGTGTGTGTGTGTGTGTGTGCGCACGTGTGTGTGTGTGTGTGTGTGTGTGTGTGTATGGAGTTTCAGGAGGCACTATGATGATGTCATGGGGTACAAGGTGGTCTGCTGCAGACGCACATCCTGTGGCTTCTGGTAACAGGCACTGTTAAATGTCCCTGCACACTTACATTACACAATCACACACACTCACATGCACTTTTTTTCTCTCTGCCTTTTCTGTCCTTGTTTTTTACCCTCTCACACACGGATACAAACTGTACGTGCAATCAAATGTTCAAACAACGCATATACACACATCTTACTTTTGCATTCATGTTTTTTACACTGTCTTTTATATATCACACACATATGCACATATATTCTGAACAACACTGAGCACAAAACAAGGGAGTGGCAGTGGCCCGGTCCAGCAGCGGTTTAACCTGGCACTGACCAGCGCTGCAGACCACGATGGAGCCTGACAGCAGTTTCCGTCAAATGAGTATTTATGTAACAGATGATGCAGGCACGAAGGCCAGGGCTCTGCCACCATCCAGTGTGTAATTAGTGAGAGGTTTGGGGTTTCACAGACTCTGGTTATACATAAATAATAAGTAAAAGCACACACATCACATACATGCAAAGTACCGAGTATGCATGTACAGACAGATATTATAAATACTTTTCTGAGTGTGCATTTTAAATGATTGCAGAAACACACATACAAAGCCTGAGCACACTGGCAACTAGACTGCATCTGCACAGCACTGCTGTGTATGGAAAAGAGTCGAAAACAGGTGGAGAGGGAAAATCATGGTTTGGAAGAGATTAATTCTTCCAAAGTGGTAATTAGGTATGAAAAATATTACCCAGATATGATTATAATGATGATGTATAAGGGAGATTGAAGTAAAGCAATTACCTCATTTAAATAAATCAGCCATTGAACATTTGTGGAAAACTTCCTGGCATTTGGGCACGATGTAGCTTTGATTAGTGTTGGCCTTGCTCCTGGTCTGATTTTCTGTCAGCAGTGAGTAGAAACAGTTCTGACTCTGGCACCTGATTGTACTGACACTTTATGGCAATGTGTCTTTTTGTAAAACTTCCATTGCTACAGTTGTGTTTGGCGTTTGTTGTGCAGTCTCTTTTCCTACTTTGTTTATGCACTGTTGAGCATCTATTTTTGCTGTCATAGAGGTTATATATTGTCATAGAGTTATACTTTATTTGACCGACTAATATTTACTATTTCCACAGTGAATAAATAGGACTTTGATGATGATGATGTTTTTGTTATATAGGCTGTGGCTTTCAGCATTGTTTTATTGGATAACATTTCTGGGGGGATTTTAACATTTTGAATCATTTTGGTATGTGTCTTGTTAATTGACAGCAGGCGATAGTGCCTGACCTTTATGTGTTGCCTTAATATACCATATGTCTGGAATGGATCATCTGTGTGCTGAAATCACACCTCTCTGTGTCAAACTGAACAGTGTAACAGTCCTGTAAAGGTCTGTTGTTGGGGCCCATGAGAAAAGTAGCACACTTCAGTGGACTACAGTCACAGATTGTGTGGAGCTCTCACTTTTTCCCCCCTGTGAAAATATTTTATGATATGGTCTCAGTTTTGACAAGGCTATCCAGAAAGCTATTACAGCGTCCTCATTCCATTCCATCATTTCACTGAGCATTGCTCTTCTGTCTACTTCGGCCCTTTACAGTATCTCTCAGAAATCTTTTTTTCTTCTCTTTAAGTGCCTCTATCCTGTCCCTCACTCCGGTGTGAGACTTAGCACCACACAGGCTCTCTTTTTTGCAGTCTGTTTGCTCTGCAGGACCAAGCTGCAGCACCGTCTTTGTCCATCTGATAAGGACTGCTGTTGCTGCCGCAGAGACAGACATAAGAGATCAGATGTTAGACTTCAGACTAAAGGCATCAAAATAAATAGCTCCCCCATTTGTCAATGTGTAACTCGCACATGGTTGACACGTACACACATGGACACGCACGTTTCTATGATTAAAGTTCTGTCATAGCTTATAACAATATACAGAGGAATGCATGCATCTCCTGTCATCGTCCATAAGACAAGGGTCTTTCTAACAGCTGGTTGAGCCCCTGGGCCAGCACTTCCTGTCAGGAAGCAATAAAATCCCATCACACTCAATAGGCAGTATACTGATTGAACATTACAGCCAATAATCACCATAGTGTGTTTCGTGTGAGTTCCTAATTTTTATTACCTTTCACAAATAATCCCATTAAATAACATTAGACAGAGGAACTACTGGGATAGTTTTTGAATATGTACTGTATTTATTTCAGTCATTGTGTGTGTGCCAGTACATACTGTATATACAGCACTGTATCTATGTCTATGTGTGTGCTTCCTGGTGGAATCATTATGTTTTTCTCTGTTGAAGGCATTTTAGGCTGTTAAGGAAGCTCTAGCTGCCAGATAGTGCAATTCATCTTCTTCTACTGACCTCAGCAGAGGGCTCACAAACTGATTTGATAACAATTTGTTCCTGTTTCCCTCTCACTCTTCCCCTCTCTGTCCCTCCCCCTGACTTTCTTTCTTTTCATTTCCTCACTGTGCTGCAGACTACAGCAGCTGCTTTTCCTGAATCTTCCATCACATGACGAACCCAGAGGAATTCTGGTTCTCTGTAGTAATTCACTAGTTCTTTCAGATCCCTCCTTCATATGGTACTTTTTTGTCTTCCCTCTATTGCTCCCAATCTGCCTCTTTTCATCCAGAATTTTATACACACCCCCACAGTGTCCCACAGGGAGCAGGGCAGCAGGTGATTTACATTAGACTACACAGACGTTCTGCATGTGTGCATGAATGTTTGTCTGCGGACATGTATGCTGTTTGTTTTTTCTTGTAATTTAGTATGAGAAATTAACAAGAAGACAGAGGCGATAACTTGTTAAGGGAATAGTTTTACATTTTGGGATATACTAGTACCCCTAAATCTAATGAATTATCTTCAGATGTAACGCAAGGCAGATTTTTCTTACCTTTGGACAGAGCAAGGCTGTGTTTCTAGTCTGTATGCTAAGCTAAGTTAACTGTCTCCTAGCTCCAGCTTCATATTTAGCATATAGACATGATGGTGTGGAATGGTATAAATGTAAACTTATCTAACTCTCAACAAGAATGTCAAACTGTTCCTTTAAGTTCTGATTTGCTATCTTGTGGCCTCATTTAGGCTCTTCACATATGTGATTGTTTTTACGTGTGTCCTTGGCTGTGGGGTTAAAGCATGCTGCTCTGTGCAACTGTGATATAGAACACATTGCTGGTCTTCCAGATTCCAGGCTTTCTCAGTGGCTACATGCACATCCAAGCATGAAACCTAAAGCAAGCAGATAGCTGACACTCAGTGTGAAATCACATACAGTGGGAGAAAGCCAGCAGGTATGAGACTCATGAACCATATTTTTCATTCGTGTGGAACAGTTAAACATATAAAGCACTGATTCTTGGCATGTAACAGCAGGAGTTGCTCAGCCTTAGTGTTCATAATGGCTGCTTTTTAGTTTTTTCACAGAGGAGGCAGAAAAAAGAACCCTTCATGGCTAACATCATGACAGGCCAGATAAAATTTTGGTTCACCAACAGTCTGAAAATATCTGGTTTGGTGATGATTGTGCAGCTAGGCATGAGTGCGCACCCAGCTCTTTGTGTTTTTCCATAGTTATCTATAGCATGCCTCATTTGTGACTCAGCAGCATCACCACTGAATCCTACAACAAGGGTGTAGATAGTTTACAGTTCCCACAACCGGCTGTTGTCTGTTTTCGACATGTCGATATTGTCATGATGAAAAGAGTTGTAATAACACAATGTAATCCTTTTTTCTCTTCTCAGTTCATATATCTGTTTTATTGCTAGTGGTTACCTGTTAGATCTCAACACATTCATATCAGATAGTAGTGGAATTTCACAGGAAAGTCATTTTGTTAGTCAGCACTAGGTTGATGAAGAAGAGGGATAAAGTGATAAACAAGCTTGTTGCCAAAAAAAAGAAGATAGACTGATTTAGCTTGGCTGAGGCTCAAGGCCAATGGAGCTGTATTGTAAACAAACAATTAATGCAGGGTGTTTTTTCTGGCTTTTCTCACTCACAGGCTGAACCTTCTGTCCCAGTTGTAGCTGAGCCAATGCAGTGGTAATTTTCAAGACTATTACAGTAAAAGCTTCCAGTTAAGATATTGTGAAAAAACACTTTATAAAATAACAAAATAATGTAGTTTTTTTAATCGAATTAAAGATTAAATTCTGTTGTAATTGACATAAGATTTATACTCCATACCAAAGCACGTAGAGCTGAGTTATAGTGCTGAGTCAGATTAATTTACTGTATATTTTCATGTCATACTCAGAGTCAAAGCTAATCAGACAGCCATTAAAAGACTTGATGTCAGACACAATAATGCATTAATGGTGAGAGAACATCTTGCTGGCGCTAATTGTGCAACATCTCACAACAAATATCTTAATTCTCTAAACTCTCTAAATATCGCTCTAAAACCACAAGTTTTAATTCCAGTTCCAGTTGTGTATGGTACCAGTGGTGATTGTGTGTAATGATGCATTATCCACAGCCGGTGTGTGTTTTTTGAGTTGAGAGCTGGTGCAAAGCAACAGAGGCCGAGTAGTTGCCTAAGTTGCGGTTGGTTTTAATGGGTTGGCTGCTGAAGTGTATCTGCTGCTGTTGTTGTTGTATGAGGGTCTACCATTTCTTTATCTTATATTATTATATTCAGAAATAACACAGATTTTTATACACATAAATATATTGTTTAAGTTAACCTTAAGTAATATTTGAGAGGTCCCCTCCATCTGACTCGTTTTGTAGGGGTGTATGGGAAAAATCACTGGTGAATCAAAATGACATATCTAAAGAAGAAGTGACTTGTCCAGAATTTGCTGATAGAGCATGCAGTTTACCAGAAATCAGTGACAGAATCACATCCTGTGATTAACAGTAATTTTTTGATTTTGACGTATCGTTCTTATTATTGGGGTAATATAGACATGATTGTCTACATGACTTCATGAAGAAAGAGCATTCGCATCACTGCCTGACTAGTTGAGTGATTACTTCTCCTACTTTGGCTTTGTGGCGTCAGACATCTATTAGGGTTTCAACTGTTTGCCCAATTTTCTACTTCATGGCTCATTTCTTCATTTCAAAGCTTGATTTTCAGAGGCAGTTAGTGCTGCTCAAAGACTGTGTGACAGCCTGCCAGATAGAGTAGGGTCTCACAAGGTCAAGATTCATACCTTGTTTGGTCTAGAAATCAGTGCTGAGAAGTCACAGTGGCCCTAAGAGTAATACATAAGTTACTTTACTTACCTAAATTAAATTGATTACGCTGCAAAAACACCCCATAACATGCACCTGGAGATTAGTCCCTGCGCTCTGCTGTGAAATTTGAAAGTGATGGAATCCTCTTTTTCCTTAAACTTTAAATTGAGGAATCCTGCAGCACTGTGGCCTTACGTTTTTTTCCAGGTGATGCTCCACTACCCATCATGTGGTAACTTCATGCCTGACTTGATTTTATTCACTTTCTCATCTTCATTCAGCCTCATCGACTGCCTCTTCAAATTTTGAGACATTGAATGACTCAGCTGGGGTCTCGTAGATCAATTTACTTTGTAAAGTGTGAAATCTACTGATGGTAGTTTGAGAGTTCAAAGTGTGTCATTCTCAATATAAAGTTTGAAATGCACTTGTGGCTTAATACAGAACTGATGAACCAAACAAAATATGCCAGATTTGATTCAAATGTGTTCCTTACTTTAAAGTCAATTATGAATGCTATGGCTTGTCATATGGCATCTTTGTCAACTACAGCGCTAGTTTACCTGTTAACTATTTTTAAAACATAATATACAAGCATACGCATGAATCATTTTCTCATGTAAGTCACTCCTGTTTCCTCTTTTCTTAAAATTCTTCTTCTTGTTTCATTAAGTATGTATTTTATTTATGGCTTCTGGGCTGCACAGCCACCCGAGTCAACACTGCTTTGCTTGGTCATCAGTTCAGCGGTACATTAATGTCGTACAGTACACGGTGGCAACCACTGGTGTCCGCAAATGACATGCTGACTGTCATCCTGATGTCTCCCAACCCCTGCACATTTGTATGCATGTGTGTCCTTCTACTCCATTTCAGTAACCAAAATTTTAGGGGAGCAATAAGTCCACAAATTAGTCTCCCTACTTTGGGCACCTGCAATAACATAGCAACAGCACAGCCTTTCTATTTATATCACAAAGTTGTCTGACCATTGTTGATTCTCAAGTGACTGAGGGGTAATGTGAAGCAGGGCGTAGTGGGTGGAGACCCTGACCCTTTGCTTAACTCCCTTCTGTAATTAGGGTAGATGGGTCGAGCTACAGGTCTTAATGGAGGGCCACTCCCTCACTCCAAATCAAAGGGTTGTCTGACCACACACACACACTTCACAGACAAACACACACAGAAAAGCTTGTATGTAACCCATACACACTGACTTTGTTTGCATATGCTCTCTATTATGGCACAAATATTTAGTAAGGACTATAACCATAGACATGTGTCTGGTTTAACTGGGTGTTTCACACAGCTGGATCAGGCAGAAGTTATGTAATTTTAGACTGCAGTGCAGACTGCCTTAGCTATACAGTATACCTGTGTATCTACCCTGTTCGTGTTTAATTTAAAAACTACGCTCTATATTCCTATAAGAAAGTCAGTGTAGGGACTTGGTAAGCACACACCTTTCATTCTGTAATTTTCGTCTGCGGTGGATGCAGAAACTACAGCAGGATGTGGTTAAGGATGAGAGAGTTTAGTCTTCACAGTCTGTGGAACCTGTAATCTGGTTTCACATACTTGTAGAACATTCCAGGGCAGCAGCAGCTTTGTAACCTTCCATCTTTGCTTTGAGTCGTGTCCCACAGCAAAGCGAAGGCCTCTTAACTTCAACACTGCACCGATCCTCTTGGCCGTATTGTCAACTGCCATTCCTGTGTGGTTTTCCGCTCCCACCTCGGTCTATTCTTGGATGTGTTCTTTCCTAAGCTCTACTTAGCTAGCTCGCCAATTTCACGAAGAAAATGAAATGGTCTATGCTCTAAATATATGTTTATGAAATTCCCAAACTCACTGTAGCATTCCTGAAGCAGGCCAACTCCAAAGGGAAAATTCCAGAGCCTTAAAGTGCCCATATTATGCTCATTTTCAGGTTCATAATTGTATTTTGAGGTTATATCAGAATAGGTTTACATGGTTTAATTTTCAAAAAACACCATATTTTTGTTGTACTGCACATTGCTGCAGCTCCTCTTTTCATCCTGTTTGTTCAGGTCTCTGTTTTAGCTACAGAGTGATAGATCTCACTTCTGTACCATCTTTGTTGGGAGCTACACATGTGCAGTAGCTAGGTAAGGATCACATCAGCTAGCTAGCTGTTTCTCTAACTTCAGTCAGTACAAGGCAGGATTAGCCGGGAGACTTCTTCTAAACGAGGGCACACTTCCAACTTTGTGTGGAATACCTGCAAAACAGGGACATGTAAGTAGTTCTTTTGTAGATTATGGTGAACTTGTGTGTGTTGTAGCAGTGTTTTGCCATTGAGAACGAGGGGGCTAGTCAGAATCAGAATCAGAATCAGAAAGGGCTTTATTGCCAAGTACGTTGCACATACGAGGAATTTGTCATGGTGTTGTTGGAGCATGTCACACATACAAATATAAGAAGGATAAAAAGATATAAACAATATAAGTATAAACATATACACACAGTATGTATTAATAACGATAAAATTAAATTAAATAAATAGTCAAATAAGTTAAACAGTAGTCCTCCGGCTAGTGACGTAGAAAGCCCTGCAGATTATGAACAGCTCACCCGGAGACTGAAGGCAGGTTACATCCAGAAACCCGTATCTCACTCAAAACAGCATGGATGTTTTTTTTCTAAGTTTGTATGTGTGTGGAAACACCAGAGACACAAAATAACACCCCAAATCCCAGAAAAAAGTGATTTTTTCATAATATGGGCACTTTAAGGAATTGTTCTGGGATGATTCGATCAAAGCCTGATGGGTTATTCCCAAAACAAATGTAGAGATCTCTACATTACACCATACAGTTTTCTTTGGTTTGAAATCAATGGATGTGACTGACGTAGCTTACAGGTTGTTAACCTAAATGAACAACAAACCCATGAGTCATTTTTTTACTGGACAAAAAAAATCAGCTAATGAGGTGACTAATTGATGTAGGTGGTAATTTGCTTTAACAAGTTCCTGGACAGGGGCAGCAGCTGGCCTTGTTTTGTACCTTTTTCTTTTTGTGTGAAGTTTAATTGGATGCTTCCACTTATGTAAGTGCAGGGTTCATAGTAAGTGTGCACTGCACACACAATTTTAAGGATATACTGTAGATGTTTGATAGTTACTTTCTGTTTTAGTTTGTTGTCCTAAAATATGTAGGGAAAAATAGTGAGTTTGAGCGATGGGTTCCTTCACCAGATTCACAATAATTAGATCCTGTTGGATTTTTTTTATTCATGCAGAAAACAACATTTATGGCAATAATCAGCTTCACAGAGTTTCACATCTTGTTCTGCCATATAAATCACATTGATTAATATTTCAGCTTGTACAGTATTAGCTTTTAACTTGAATTACTTGCATGTGTTGTTCAGAAAAAAATATGATTAAAACTTAAAAGCACTACTGATTTATGTTGTTCATCTTGAAGTATTGATTAGATAATTGTACTTAGTAATGGTTCTGCAGCTGCTCTTAGCCAGGGGCGAGTCCATGGATCTTGTGACACAGTAATCCAATTAACCATTTAGCTACAGGCCCATGCATACCCATACTCCGGTTAGTTTCTCCTTCAATCAAAAATGCACACACGCACACACGCACGCACGCACACACACACACACAAACAAACACACACACACAAACACACACACACATGCACAACATAAGATAAACATGAGGATGTTCAAAGGTGACCTTTGTTTAATTTGGGAATTCTTCCTTCACTTCTTAAGTGAGCCCTTTGCCCTCTCCGACTTAACTATTTCTACACTTGACCATTCATGACTTGTGTATTCTTAGTACCTATAAAGTAAAAGTTCCAGTGCTCCTTGGCGTCGATTTTTCAAGTCTTTTTACAAGAACTCTACTGGAGAGATTTAACGCCAGTCTTCCAAAAGATATTCCCTCCTTTGGTGTTTTGATGAAGGTGGAGAGCACTGTTCAATCTGACAATTGGACGGATTATAAAATAATGGGCCCATGTACCATGGCCACATGTAAAAGCCCCCGCCCACATTGTTCACAGTTGTTTTGCAGAAATCTTAACCCTGAAGTTTTGTTGTTTGAAACTATTTTGTTAATGCGTAGGATTTTTAGAGGCTTAATCCTTCACAATGACACACCTCTCCACCAGCTGTTCTGCTTTCAAACATATTTATAGGAAAAGATTGACATTAAGGGAAATACACCTATTCACTTTCTTATGGAGAGTTATATGAGAAGATTGATACCACTGTTACGTCTGTATGCTAAATATGAAACTAACGCAAGCAGCTGGCTAATTATTAGCACAAAGACTGAACACATAGGGAAATAGCTTGCCTTGATCTGTTAAAATGTAACAAATTCTGCCTACCAGCACCTCTAAAGCTCACTCATTAACAAGTTATGTCTAGTTTTTTAAATCGTTTTGTTTTTTTAAAAACAAATCTGTGTATAAAAATGGAAGTGTAAAAAACAACAAATCGCCATTTTACAGGGGGTTATGTGCTGGACTATTTCTTGTCCAGACCAGTACAGTAATCCATCCATGCAAAGGTGTTCAACTGGGTTGATATTTGGTGACTCTGAGGGCCATAGTATAAGATTCACATCACATTCATACTCATCTAGTCTATATCCTTGACGTTCCACTTCTGGGATTGGTCCGGTGCTGCAGGAAATTCGGCCGGATGCATGTATTTTCCGTTTCCTTCTGCTTTCTTTGTGTTGGAATTTTAAACTCCGGTGGATTCATGAGGACTATTGTTAACTGCTCCTCAGATCTCTGCAGGGTAAATTGAGACAGCTAGCTAGACTGAGTTTTCTCTCGCACGACTGTTTTACAGCGGCTCCATACTGAGCTTAGCGCTGCCCATGACGATTGTGATTGGTTTAAAGAAATGCCAATAAACCAGAGCAGGTTTTTCTACCATCCCAGAATGCTATGTGGACTAGCCAGACCCTCCTCCACTCCGCAGCGTGTGGATGGTCTGGCAAAGTGAGACTAATACTCATCCAATCATTCAGTAAACCCCTATTTCCTGGGAGCGTTGTATTCGTTTCAAGGAAATTGTTAAATTCTAATATTCCTGTGTATTTGTACGAACAAATGGAGCAGTGTAGAGTAGAGCCCTGCAAGCCCGACGGGGCCCGACAGGCTAAGCCCATTCGGGCCGGGCTCGGGCCATTTTTTTTTTTTTTACAGATCCGGCTCGGGTCGGACTCGGGCTTATTTTAGCTTCTCTCCTCATTGTGCCCATAATATACGTGCAGCAGAGCACACGTCACAAAGTGTGTATGAAATATTGTTATATTGATTATATTATAAATATTATACATCGCCTAAGAAAGTAACACAAATGCAACACGCATACACAGCACTCGTGAATAAACTGAATGATGACCACTGTATGTAGCAGCCTACCCTACACACACAGTTCAATGGATTTTTATTTATTTTATTAATTTTATTTAACATTAGCCAGTTGGCGAAGAGTTATATTTGGACATTGTTTTGAACATTGTTCTTCAGTTCAGTTACTGAAAAGCAAAGGTAGGCCGTTTATTTACTTATTTTTGCGGTTTGATCCCGTAGCACTATATTCTCCCTTCATGTTTATGCTTCTGTGTAATGGACAGTTTGTCCAATATTTTTGGGCATGATGTTTCAGGCCTATAATAAAAGTTTACCTCTTAGTAGCGTGTGACGTGTGTGTGTTTGCGTGTGTAGCAGAGACAGCGCGCATCAGAGAGCGCGCGTCAGAGAGAGAGCGCATCAAAGAGCGCGCGCTTCAGAGAGAGCTTAAAAGTGATTGATGTTAGTCTCGGGTCGGGTTCGGGCTGAAAAAATTGCAGGTGTTGTCGGGCTGGGGTCGGGTAGGGCTTGAACACCATGGGCCAGGGCCAGGGCCGGGTTAGGGCTGGAGTCTTTGGCCCGTGCAGGGCTCTAATGTAGAGGACAGAGGGAAGTTATCACACCATAGATTGGTAATAAACAGAAACACTGAGAACAATAAAAATGCAGCTTTTGGTGGGCTGTTTGGAATTTAAATATTTCTTAATCAAGCCAGAGAGCCATGACAGTGCCATCATCCTTGCTGACTTACTGTATAACAGCGGATCAGGGGACAATGGGATTGATGAGTACAGGACACTGTACAATGGATCTTAAAGTTCATTTTCCTCTCTCTGTGGGTGGTGGGGGTGGGTGGCAGCTGTCAGCTTTTATGATCCTTGTGCCCTGGAAAAAATTAGTTCCAATCCCTTATCCAAAACACTAATGAGAAGCACACACGGGAGGTTGGGAGGGGTTGGAGGTCGTGGGGGGTGGTTGTCCCTGATGGATGACAGAGGAAGGAACAGAGATGTCTGCCTCTCTGCATCCTCGCCCTGACATGACCTCTGATGATTTGGAGAAGAGCTGCAAACCCCCCTCAGCATTCCTCCGGAAAACTGCATAGTCATGAAAGAGAGATAAAGACAGATGCAGCCAGAGACAAAACAGAGTCTAAAAAACACCTGAGGGTGAGCATAGTGCAGCTGTGTTAGTTTATACATCCAGCTCCTGACGAATTAATGAGCCACAACACACACAGAAAGTCAAGCAGGTTTTGTACAGTATAACTGCAGTGTGTGTGTGTGTGTGTGTGTGTGTGTGTGTGTGTGTGTGATATTGTAACAGAGCCAAACAGAGGCAGATTGTAGCTTAGTGTATGGCTAATTGCTTAAAGCTTACGCACCACTTTCTTAAGTATAAACAGTACTTATACATTCATACAATGCCCTTCCAGCACAAACATACAATAACATCTCTAAGTGTGCGCCAAGTGGGAAACTTTGGCTGGTTATAAACCAGCATATGTAATCATGCATTGTTTCTTGCTGTTTTCATCTGTGTGTTGATTACATTTCAGAGACACAAGGAGAGATTGTTCTCTTATGTAATATGTTTTCTCTTTAGAGTTGTACTCGCCCCACACGCTCCAATTTGTTTTCTTCCCTCTCTACTGGGCGAGCCACCTGAATGCTGTATATGTGATGGGAAGTGATGCGTCTTTGTGTGTCTGGATGGACCAAAGAAAAGGCCGCTGTCTGAAAGCCAGGGCCTGGATTTGGAGATCCTAAGCGTAGGGCAGCTTTGAATGAACTCCATTGTTCCCTCATAAAACAGCTTTACAGTGTTCGATATATATACTGTATAAAGAGGTTGTAACTCTCTTTGTGACGTCCTCAGATGGAATGCACAAAAACTATGCTGTTTTTCTGTGGGTGACTTTGGCAAAGGATGACAAAGCTTTTGATTAATGGGCATGATTTTAAAAAGAAGATGCAATGCTTTCTCTGAACTTCAAGATACAAGAGAAGAAATACAAGTGAAGCTCATCAAGCAAACAATATCTGTCACAACCCAAATATGACAACATCTTGCTCACAGGTTCACAGTCAATGGGAGATTCCTTTGTGTTTTTAAGCCTCCACGCCAGCCGTGGCCAGAGGCATTATATTTTTGAGTTGTTCGAGTCCATCCGTAGTTATGTCCATCTGTCCCATTCTTGTGAATACGCTATCTCATATTTGTGGTCAAAGGTCAACTGTGACTGTGACCTCACAAAACGCATTTGTGGCCATAACTCAAGAATTCCTGCATTAATTATGTCAACATTTCACACAACTGTGTAATAGGATTAAAATGATGAAGTGGTGACATTTTATATCCAAAAGGTCATGTTCACTTTGACATCATAATGTTCTGCTAAAATGCTTTTCTGGCTATTACTCAACGCCATAACTCATGAACAGAAGTGGAGAGACATTTGGTCGGATACTAAATTGGTGACGCTAATCTTGGGTGCCCACCTTTAAACTGTGGTAATGGTTTAGATCTTCTGGAAAAAAAAACATATATCTCCAAAATATCAACTTCTTTTCATGAGCCAAGAAAAACAGCCCTGTTTTCAGCTCTGTGACAAGGCATGTGTCGGCTAATCAACTGGGTTTTTTATGGATTATGTATCTTAAGAAGTACGATATTTTTCCTCAACCTATAAATAGGTACATCATCTTTCATATTTTCTGAAAAATTCCAAATGGACAAATATGGAGATACATTATTTTTTTTGGACATCAACATATTTGATACCTACATGTGCTTTGGGGAATTGCCATTGCATACTGTCATGCTCGGGTGCTTTTTGAAGCACATAATGCTCTTTACACCATTCTCAACATCTTTGAGGTTCTCAAAGCTAAAACGCGCAAAACTGGTAACACATTTGAAATACCTGCTTCTTTACACTGAAGTTTATGCCCATTCACTATTTGTGTTTAAGATGATTGACTCTTCCGTAAATTGTCCTTCTAAGTGGTTGTACTGTGGGTATGTGAGAATCCTAACATGTACACTTTCTTGTCTTTGCAGGTAAATCCACATATTTGGATGACCACGGACCCCCTGCTCCAAGAGTAAGTGTTCCTCTCGATCTCTCTACGTCATTTCCGTTTTCACTCCTCCTCTTTTATCCCATTTTCTCCATTTTGACCTTACATGTTTTTCCTACCCTCTCTGTCTCTGATGTGCTGCCCTGCATTTCCAAGCCAGTTCAGTCCAGTCAGGATAAGGGTTAGGTCTGTGTGAAAGATCTGCGTGCAAACTCTCTCTAAATACCAACTAGACCTGGCTTCAGTGCTACAGTAATGATCTGAACACACTCTTTCTCTCTCTCACAGACACACACACACACACACACACACACACACACACACACACACACACACACACACACACACACAGTGCTGACACAGAGGCCTTGTATTCATCCAGCTGCACGTCTGCATGACCATTTCTCCTCTATGCTCCCTCTTTCTCTCCCTGCCAACTCCTTTCTTCCTCCGCCTGCCCTTTGTTCATTATCTCCTTGTTTAATCAGTCACCACCTCATTTTCACCTCATTCCTCACCTATTTGATCCCCTTCTCTTTTTTTCCTTATTGTGATCGAATAGTCGGTGGTGTTTTTTTCTGTTTTGGGCATAGCATTTAGCACGTAGCTAACCTGAGACTTCATTTAGTTTGGTTACAGGTTTGTTTGGGGCTGATGTGAGCAGCTGTTCAGTGAGGTCACATCTCAGCTTTGTTTGTGAGTGTTTACTTGTCTGTTCTGGCCACTAAGCCAAACCAAACAACCACAGTGCTTGTTTCATACAGATAACAGTGTTATTTATGTGAAACAAACTGTGGCTGACTGGAACAATGTGGAGAAGTTGTTTCTTGATACCAGTTTTGTTAGGGGAAATCATTATGAAACAAACTTTAATGATTCCACACCAGGCTCACAGTGCCAGTTTACTTTATGCATACTGTTGATGCCGAACTCTCAATATTATATGGGCTTGTAGAAATGTAATGAAAATAAAGTCTAATAAATCCCAAATAGTTTCCACCATTTCCCATTGAACAAAGAGCTGAGAGTGTAACAGCTTGACTGTGTCCTGAGGCAATTCTGAACAATTCTAAAAGTAGTATTTACATTATTATACAAACACAGAAGCTCTGGAATTCATTTTGACGCGCAAATGTGTGATTATAATGGAGAGGGATGTCTCTGCGAAACAGAAGGGGCTGATCAAGATACATTTATACATTGTGAGACATTTCTGTACTGTAGCTTTTGAACATTTCTTTCTAAATGTATAGTAATTAAAGCAGACATTATCAAAGATTTGTAGTCAGTATCACTCTTTTTGATACGCCCATCTGGATTAGGTCTGCACCTAACGATTATTGTCATTGTCGATTGTTCAGTCGATTATTGTTTCATTTAATCGATTAGTGAATGAACTATTTTTCTCTCCCTCCTTTCACACTGCCTGAATGACTTATAATTTAGTAGCTTTACTAACTACATACAGCCTCCATTGACACAGGCAAGGCTGACTGTGATTATGCATTCACTGCTAACTTTGATTGATTCCATATCAGACAGATGATGCTAATGCCATGTCAGTGGCAAGCGCTACATAAACCACATCTCTTACTATCTTTTTTGTAACGTCCCGCTGCAGCTGAGATTGATCTTCTATTTCAGCAGAGGTCGGTCGCATTGCAGCGTGTGCACACAGAAGGCTGAGGTTCTGGTAAATGTAGGAAAAGATTAGAAATCAAATCGTGTTGAAAGCTCAACGTAAATGAAAGTGTATGGAAAAACCACACAGCTCTCAGAATAAAATTATGATGAGTCTTTATGTGTATGGAAGCATAGCAAGAACGTCTCATCTACATTTTTACACGTGTATATTTACTTTTTGGAGCACCTTTCCCATCATGTTTTTTCTTAATTACTTAATTCAATCAGGAGAGACTTCGTTGCAGATATGCAAATATTTATTGTAGATAAGCATAATATGAAATGTACATGAAATGTACAGAGTCTTTGGGGATTAGACTCCATCATTAAAAATATTTAAAGGGGTAGAGAAACAGACATATTCACCCCCGATGGAGCCTAGACACTGATGATGGCGGAGAGGGAACCCGGAGGCCGAACGAAGGACCTGTCTGCCGGAAAGGGACTCAGGTTGCAGTGGTTGACGACGCCCGAAGGTGGAAGGGGAGGAGGAGGGTTGCATGTTTGCCTGAGAAGACAGCTGATAGCAAGGAGAGAGACATTTAAAGCAGGATGTCATGCTGTGATGGATCATGAATTTCGTGGCCAATTCTGATTGGTTTACTGAAGAGTGAACGCCTCTTAACAGCTGAATAGATTTAGGGAGAGATAGTGGTGATTTCAGTAATTAGAAGTCTTCCTGAAAGAATTTGCGCTGAGCTTCATTTGCACTAACTCTTAAACAGAATAGTTTATAGCAAACATAGCATTATTCTATATCATGACTGAAACTGTTGTCCACTCAGCTTGGGATCAGCAGTTGACAGAAGAGAGCAAAGAACCCAGCGCAGGGCTAACTAAAAGCAGCAGAGTGCAGGTTAGCGGTGACGTACTGTACTGGTGTGGGTTTTCAGGAACTGCAGCAGGATGATGGATGAGTGTGTGTGCTGTGGTCCTGACATGTGGCGAACAAGGACATGTTCTCTAACTTCCTATTATATGATTGGAGGTGGCAGAATTCTATTCATTCTCTCCAGAAATGGGTGGTCAGGCCATGAGGCAGAGAAAATAGTTCATGGATTTTTGTTGAACCAATGTCACGTTTGAAAATGTCTCAAAACAGCGTGATGCTTTGGATGTTTTGGTGCAAGTGTGTGAGCAGGGTGGGAGAAAAGAAAGGAAACTGAGAAAGTAAGAGGAGAGAGTGTGACAGAGAGAGGAAAAGGTGCAGGACTACTTACTCTCTTCAATGTCTGCTTGATATTTTCTCGCCAGCATCAGAGCTGTAAATACCACAATAACAGTCTGACTCCCTGGAGTAGGAGCGCCCAGTTAAGACACGGTGGGAAACAGCCCTGTTACATAATACTTTTTTACACTGTGGATCACCTATTGACAGAATGCCTTACTGACGGACACTGTGAACATTTCTCACAGTGTGCATCAGAAACCTTAGCTCCACAGAGTGGGAACAACAATAGCACAAACTGAAAGGTTGCCCTTTCAGTGATGTCAATGCCAACAGGAGATTTTAGACTTTTCATGTAATCTCTGATGTTATTCTTGGGTTATACAACACCAGGCTGTAAGAGCTCTGACACAGTCATTTGTCATCATATCAGCGGGGAATGGTGTCCTGCAAAATACTGTATATATTTCACCCAGTTCATTATTGTGATAAGTTGAGAAGTCTGTTGTTACTTGGCAAACACTGAGGAATGTTGAACTGCTGTCCAAAAGAACCGTTTCCTATCTGCTCAAAATATTTTCCCAAAACTGAGTAATTGCAATCATTGACCATTATTTTGGAGTCTTTGTTTGTTTCATGGACACCAGCAATCTCTAATCTATAAAATGATTTGGATCTGGTCTGTGTGAAACCATATCTGATATATAAGATTGCTTTACAGTAAGGGATTACAACATTCCAGCAAGTGACACATGCTGAAGCAAGCCTGTCAACAAAACTTGCGTAAGCTTGGATGAGCACAGATATCACCTGTGAATTGTTTTTCCAGTACCCCCTCTCTCATCCTGGGGCACATGTACTCACGTATCTTTTTTTCCCACATCAAACCGGTTCTAATGACATCCGGAAAATGCTCTGATTCTGGGAAAAACAAGCAGTAAGTGGGATCGATACAGTGACAACCTGTCAAACCGATACTGTAATTTTCTCTTCCAACTAGTTGTCCACCTCTCCCTTTCTCCCTCCTTGACTCCTTTGTTCTCCATCCTGATGTTACTTTCGCTTTCTTTGTTCTTGGCTCTGGAAAACATTCAGGGAGGCTCTTACTGTTTTTACAAAGCCTGTGCTTGGGTGGGACGACTGCTTTTGGAGGAGACTAGACAAAATCAGCAAGTGTGTGCCATGCTGACCTCTTACTGTCTGCAGCACCGGAGCTAAAGAGCACTGAGATTAACTAAAGCTTCATAATAATTTTATTCATCAACAGTAGAAAAAGCAGCTGAGTCAGCCATTCATAACTAGCCAATTTGTTCGTAAACTAGCCACCCCATGAGCCAGTGAGCTAGTTAAGTCACTCAGTCAGACTTGCTTTCAAACACACAGTCTGTCAGATATCCAGAAACTTCCCCTGGGAAAAGCACAATCACAATTCCAGACTAGGAATGCCGACAAGAACTTATCACTACTGCTTCCCCCTCCCCATCTGATTTACAGGAAGCTTTATTTGAAGTGATGAAGGAGAAGAGTTTTCAAGGCAACATAAAACTGACCTGCCTTTGTTTTTTTGTGGTAGATCTCTATCACATTTAAAAGAAATCTTCCAGATGTCTTTTAAGTGACCTCCCTGTCTCTCATTCCCTTAATTCCTTTAACTGGCCCCAATTTTCTGTCACTCTTGTTCTTACTGGTAAATTTGCTCAGATAGCCTTCATTCTTAAGGGGCCACTTGTGTAAACCTTGTAGGCCCTTAGGGATAATTGCCAAGTTAGTGCATTGTTGCTGCCCTTGTGATAAATGTGTTTCATGTTCAATACGCTTGTCAGCCTTCAACTTCCTCTTTCTTGTAAGCAAAGATTTACTGTCATAGGTTTGTTTTTCAAAGAGAAAAAAGAAACCGTTTTAAACACTCACATCCACTTTACTGTATTTCGGTCTCTGAATCATAGCTGTGGTACTGGTTTAATTGGTGAGTCATGAGGTGTGTACAGTACATGCTGTAGCTTGTGTGTGTGTGTGTGTGTGTGTGTGTGTGTGTGTGTGTGTGTGTGTGTGTGTGCGTGCGCGTGGATGTGTGTCATAACACTAAAGAGTTGCATCAGTATTGCTTTGCAGAGAAGAATGCCTACGCTAATTTGTGTGTGTGTGTGTGTGTGTGTGTGTGTGTGTGTGTGTGTGTGTGTGTGTGTGTACGGTGCAATGTCAATTGTGTGTACGGTGCAGGGTCAATTGAGTCCAGCCCTAGGGAGAGTAGATGTGAGAAACAGAAGGTCAAAGGTCGCTGGAAAAGACGCAGGAGAATCCAGTGAGATCTTGATGAAATTTCTTAGTTTTTGTCCTTTTTTCTGCTCTTTGTATCACATTCACGCATTGTAACTTTTCCGTAACCGCTTTCTATGGCCAGTTTTGTTTGACCTATGGTGCACTAAAACATGCACTATAAATACAACACACATCAGTACAATTCATATAGTAACATCTTAACATACTTGTGAAAACCTTCTCCTTAACACCAGTGAGAGTAACATACAATAAGAAGTTCAGTTTAATCTATGTATCTTTTTTTTTCTTTATGCTTTTCTGTGTATTTGCAGGTGCTACCGTTCCCCAGCCAGGTGGTTTATAACCGTGTGGGGAAGTGCGGCAGCCGGACGGTGGTCATCTTGCTGAGATTACTGGCTGAGAAACACCAGTTCAACCTGGTCTCCTCTGACATCCACAATAAAACACGTCTCACGAAACATGAACAGGTAAGGGATAGGAGATGAGAGGCTGAACGATTAATCGTTTTCAAATCGAAATTGCGATTTGAAAGAATGCGATTAGCTAATCGTGAAGACTGCAATTTAATCAAATGTGAATATGTAGTTGAATGTTTGACATAACATTTGGTTTAACACTTTTTTTCCCTCTTTTTGTTATTATATTTAATGTTTTTTCATAAGATAAATGCTGGAATAATGTTACATATCAAAGATTCTTTGCAGAAATGTCCTATTTTCAGTGGATTTTTCATTTATTTTTTATTACTTTATTTAACATGATCGTAGAAGGTGCAATATGTAGATGCTGCAATTGAACTGAGGCATATCAAAAATTTCAGTTTACAGGAAAGTACTGATTTTTTTTATTGGAATTTTTTTTTTTTTTATTATAGTTACTTTAGCTTTTGTGATAAATGTTCTGTGTTTGACTGTGAAAAACACTTAATCTATGTTATCATCCTTGCATAATGCTCCATGAGATGTTTTATCTGTTACACAGTGAATATTGAACTCTAGCTAAACTTAAAAAAAAAAAAAAAAAAAAAAAATCGCAAATCGAATTGTAATTGCAATATCTGGCAGAAAATTAGATTTTCCCCCCATATCGTTCTGCCCTAGTGCATGCGTGCGTGCGTGTGTGGGAGTATTGCAGGGATGACTCACATCCTCATATGACGTTATTGACACTTTTGAATAGTGAGCAGATGCTAAATATGTCTAACCATTACTGACCGAGTTGATGTACAATTTTTGTTAATATTAAAACAGCTACTTGTTTATTGTTTCATTCATCAAACCCTGAAGTGCTGGCTGCTCACACAGTGGCAGAACACCATCAGACTCATTAATTCTCTGGACATAAAACATCTCTGTGACTAGTCCCAAGCAATGCTCCTCAGAGCGAGTGTGTGCATTCCAGTGTCTGTGCAAGGGGGTCTGTTTAAGAGTGTACGTCTGTGCTTGTGTTTGTGTGTGTGATTCTGTAAAGTATGTCTCCGTCTTTGTGTGTTTATTTGCATGTGTACTTCTGTGTGTGTTGATTTATGCAAATCCAGACGCGCGTCTCCTAAGTTTAGAGATGCTTGTCTCATCAGTTGTGGTTCTGGCTTGAGACTGCAGTTTTTGGACTGTTTTCTTTCTGGCTCTCCCAGTAGTCCGCTAATGGGTTTGCCCAGGGTTGATGCCTAGTGTGTGGGTTGCCAAAAAGTGAAGGTGCCTTATTTGTGTGGAACTTTGCAGAGCTTCAGCAGATTTGTGGCGTATAGTGACCCATCTGTCCCTTTCAGTACAGAGCGAACAGGCTCCGTGGGAGAGAGCGGTTTAAGACATTTCCTTGGGGGGGGGGTCTTCCTTTAAAACCTCCAGAAACAGAATGACAGCATCTTTATTGTAAGTGTGTCTGAGTTCATGTGGGATTGTGTTTCCTTCCTCTTACCAAAAACATTCACCAGCAGACAGATGCTCTACAGCCATGAACCTTGTGTATCTGCATCACACAGCCACAGATATGCAAACACCAGAAAGTGACTGGCCCATGCAGTACAATTGTACTGCATAAAAAATTGTAAAATTGTAAACAGTTATTCCCTAGTAGCATCTCACCAGCTACACTTGAAGCAACAGTTTGCCTTTGGTCACTTACAGAGCATTGGGTTGGGTGCTAAAAGAAGAAGAAGTTAGAAATGGCTGCTAAAACTCTAATTTCAAGTCAAGTAGTCTTTTTTTCTAATGTAAGCGATTGTGCCCTTTTTTGTTTTTAAATTGAGGATATTTATTTAGAAATAAGGCACTCACTTCCTGTGCATTTTATAAAGACTCTTTGAGCAAATACGCATGCTTTATATGGGCAGTTCCTGTAATATGTGGACTGATCCTCTTGGAGTGCTTTTCTATAATGTCTGGCCTACATATTTGTCTCTAACGCAGGTTATTTAGGCATTTTTTATTTGATACATAGAGACAAATTTAATTGAGTTGAATGCAGATTAGCAGTCGTAGCTTTCTGTGTTTTTTTACTCTTCCTCTGTTCCCCTGATTAGCTCTGTGTGGGCGCCACGGGGGCTCAGGAAGGAGGGGGGCAGGGGTCGGGGGGCTGCAGGTATGCCTGGAATCTCCGACTGTCCTCCACTTTCTCTCTGTCTCCCTGCAGCTCTCCCTGGTAAATGAGAGGGGGTCTGGCCAGACAGACCAGAGGGGTGGGTCAGAAAACACACACACACACACACACACACACACACACACACACACACACACACCAAATGTGCCAAATGTGTTCAGTTTCTGCACATCAACCTGGGCGTAGGGGAGGGGACATCAGGGGTTAGGTCTCGGCTAATTGGTCTGGACTAATGGCCAAGGGGGGCAGTTTGTGGAAAATAAACTTTTTTTATGTAGAATTGAAATGGATTAGAAGAGACAGAGAGCATGCAATAGGGACCTATTAATTAATTAATTTCTAGAGCTAATGAAAGTTTTAAATTTTACATTTTATAGCAGGAGAGATTCACAGAAAGTGGAAGCAGAGTGAGTGGAAATGTAGTGAGTTTATAGAGAAGAGGGAGGAGTGTTAAACCCAAATCTGACTGGGGCCTCAGATTAACTTCTCTGTGTACATAAACAAGTATACATATTACTGGTGCTGTCCAAATAGTGTTGCTGTGACGTATCAGGTGCCTATACATAGTTTATGAGAGCAGAATATTCAAACAGGACATTCAGTTCTTCAGATGATCAATGCACTCTGCTGGAAATATCTTTAAGTAAAGAGTGATACAGTCTTTTAAGACAGGACACAAACAGAATACAGTATATGAATTAGACAGCTAATATAGAGAAAGATTAACATCATTAAGATAAAAACCATGTATGTGCTTATGTATAGTATTATTTTGTTTTGAGAAAATAACACTTTTAGGGATTATTATTTTTATTATTATAGAAGATGCTGTGGGAAGAGTTGCATTCATATTTTATTTATTTTGTATTTGCTTCTCACATCAAGGCTCATTCAAATTGAAAAGAAGAAAAATAAAGATTTTCTCCAACTGACAGTGTGTTTCAAATCTGTTGGTTAGTGTAAAGAACAGCTTCCTCTCCAAACTCAGACAAATTAATTCAGTCAATTCTTCTTTTTCTCTTCTTTGCTGCTACTGTACCCGTCTCCTCTGAAACAACCAGACTTGTTTCTCTCTTTCTGCTTGTAGATTCTGTTTCCAAGGAATGATTCATTGAAAGTGGTTTTGGCTCATCCAGTTGCTCTCTGGAATCTCCCCTGGAAGCCTTGTCAGAGAATCCACCTAGAATTAGCAGAATTGCACCTAGTCTGCCCAGGTGGTGTCCTTTTTTGCTGCCACAGCTTGATCTGACAGATCAATGAAGGTTTTGTGAGCACCATGCTTCCTCACAGAGAGTATGACTGTATGATTGTGCTATTGATCTTTCAACAAACACTGCTAGAGTCTGCTCTCTCACTGGCCCAAAAAAAAGAGAAATACTGAACTCCTAACCCTGTTCTCCTGTGGCATCAAATGTCAAAAACATGGAGTATGGACTCCACATAAACTGTGTCAAGCTGTCACACACAATTGAAAGTATTATTGTATTGTTATCTGGTCCCTTTCTATTTCCAGATGTATCCAGCTTTCCATGTATTTTGCATCAAGCCAGATGTCCACAGTCCCTGAACTAGCACACACACACTTCTGCCTTCAGTGTATGCATGTTAGCATACTGACATTAGCATTTAGCTCAAAGCGCTGCTGTTTAGTTCAGCGTCACAGAAGTATCCTGAAGAATCAATTTGAGTAGCCTACCTGTGAAGAGAATCCTTGAGCCTATTTTTATTCAGTACCTTCAAAACAGCATCTGGATCAATGGGGGTATTTGAGAGCTAAAATGAGATGTTTCTACTACAGCTGCTGTTGAAGTCTCGTCATGGCCTTCAGTCAAAGAGTTAATGTAAGGGTATATGGAACTACGATATCTCTAAGTTTGTTTTGGCTACTGTGAGCATGCCACGCCATGCAGACCTGGAACACCTTTGGGATGTTTTTTTTAAATCTGTCATAGCAGCAGAGGAAGAAGAAGCTTGGAAAAATTGCTTTAAAAATGTTGGCTTTCTCCTATGCATGACATGACCGGGGGGGGGGGGGGGGAGTGATGAATATTGTTAGATGAACAAAACAATCTGAAACTTTGCAGTCAAGGCAGAGGTTGTAACTGTGGCGAGGTCACTCTGTAGTGGAAGATTCTGCAAATCAAATCAAGGTGGACCCACAGCCAGATAAACACACAACCAAAGTATTAGCATTTTATCCATGATCAGTTCAAACATGCAACCACTTGGGATGGTAACTTTTCGTTCTGTCTGTCAGGAGCTTGCATATGCTTTTGGTTATCGTCTATTAATGTAATAATTGCTTGATTTCTACCATAACGTTATGCACTGGCATTTAGGATTTGATCTTAACTCGTCACAGATGATTGCCATTGATAATGGCATATACTGTGTTTTACACTTAATAATTCTGTGCAACACGTCAAATTAATTGTGTTTTTTGTGTGTTTTTTCAGGTGGATCTCATGAAGAACATCAGTAATATCCCTCAGCCATTCCTCTACACACGGCATGTTCACTTCCTCAACTTTACCAGGTACAGTAGTGCACCAATGTACAATGATGCTTAGCAACATCATTTCGAAACCAGCAACTCCTAATGTTTGTTGCAAATCTGTACAGGTCTTAACTTACGTTTTTATTTGTCTTTGTAAGGTTCAGGATAGAGCAGCCAGTCTATATCAACATAATCCGGGACCCCATCAACCGGTTCCTCTCCAACTACTTCTTTCGTCGCTTTGGTGACTGGAGGGGTGAGCAGAACCACCTTATCCGCACTCCAGGGATGAAAGATGATGAAAGATACCTGGTGAGACTTTTTTTTTTTTTTTAACTCTCAAGAGAACGGAGATCCCGCCAGCGTCCACGGGACATGGTTGTTTACATGATCTTGTTTAAATTTATCTAAAACAAAAAAACATAACAGCTAGAGCGTGTATTCTTTTTGCAGCAGAAAGCTTCTGTCTTTCGAGTCGTTACGTTGTACGCTTGTGATGACGCTATCACGTTACGTGACGTCCAGTGCAAAACCGCATGACTCTGTTCTATTACAGATGAAAATCAGAACGCCTTTACACTCTGCTTATAAAAATGAGCATATCTCAAAAACAAAAAAATGTGCATTTGAAATAACTTTTGGAGTGTATATTTTGTTAATGTTTCTTCATTTAGAAATCTTTTTGATCAATATGTTTTGTGTTTATTTAGTAAAATTTGTTGAAAACATATGTCCGATTTTTGTATTTTTTATTTATGACATAATTTCAGTACTTTTATTAATTATTATAGTTTATCGAATTACATCACCTTTTAGCTCAGGTTGTACTGATTGTAGCGATATGAAGCATTTGAAGATTCTCCAAGAAGTGACAGCACAATAAGCAAAAATACCAACGTAGGCACTGGCAGATCATTTCTATTGCAGAGTTCAAAGGGTTAAGCAACAGTTAATTATTGTTTCTGGCTTGAAGCTATTGCATAATATAAATGTACACATTACAAGCTGTATTTTATTATTTGTGTAGGTACAGTACATGTATATATTGTGGAGTAAATCAGTGTCTGATAATTATTGCTTTTTCACAGACTGGATTAATTTCTCTGTTAGGAAAATTATGCATATACACAGTACACATTTTTGAGCTTTGTACTCTTGATGGTGTCGTTTTAATGGTCTAGGAATTCACACTTGGTATAAGTTTCTATTGATATGACCCTGCGAACCGCTTAATAATACATACATGTAAAAATATGAGGTGCACCACTTTTCATTCAGGAGAACTACTTCTGAGTTGGAGTCTCACACAAAGTGCAGTCATGCAGGTTGATAGGGCCTGTTGATTAATTAGCTGTACTGTAGTTATGTGGCCAACACTTTGCACCTGCCATAAAAGGTTTGTATTAAGAGAAATTAATTAACAGCTATAGCAGCATCAGTCACCTTTTTTCTTTCTATTTTTTCAAGCAGTGCATCTTTGGCCATAACATTGTGTCAGCTTTATGAAGAAATTAACTTAAAAGCCTCCCCTCTTAAAACATCTCCCCAAAATCTTAAAATAATATGTTCTAACCAATAGGAGCCAATACAGTATACAGAGCTTATAATTAAACTAGCTTCATAAAGGGTACTAGGGCTGGGCAATAGGGAGAAAATCAAATATCACGATATTCTTGACCAAATACCTTGATATCGATATTGTGGCGATATTCTAGGGTTAACTATTGGTGCTTTAACAAAATATCTTCACACTTAGATTTAAGATAAATAATCTTCAGTAATGTGGACATAATGTCTAAATGGGGAAAAGGCAAATAATAGAACAGCTAGAACAGTCTGGTAAATTCAGAAAAGTACATCACTTTACTGTAATGCAGCATTTAAAACCAGTAAAAGACAACACTTATGTCATATCACAATATCCAAAATCTAAGACGATATCTAGTCTCATATCACGATATCAATATAATATCGATATATTGCCCAACCCTAAAGGGTACCCCTTTTACTATGTTGCCCCTTTGCCAAGAGAAAAAGTGCCCAATGTAGACAACTTCTCTAACAATATTATTTAAAGGGTCAAACAAATACTGAATCTTTTAGCCTTCTTCCCTTCCTTCATCTCAGTCACAGTGCCCACAGGCACATTAACTCTCATATGGACATTAGCTAAATCAATGCCTTGGATGTTTACGGTTTGAAATACTAATGCATTTGCAGTATTTGACAGAGCTGCACAGTTACGTTATGACTGAGTCAATAGCTTGCCAATAACACTGCTTTAAAGCTGTATCTGTTTTGGTTCCAGGCCAGCTGGTTTCATAGCCTGAAGCTCAGTTGAGACATGAAGTAAAATGTCGCAAACTCCTTTCTTTTTCTGGTATGAGCTTTATGTACACTAATTATAGAGGCATAAGCCAGTAGACATTGTACAGAGAGACAGTAATGATACTGACTGTTGCACTATGTTATATAAACACACTGTATAATCTTCCACAAAAGATTGTAACAAGAATATATTACTGACATAGATTTTTTATCCCCGTTTACTTTATTACCAGTTACTGCATTCTCATTAAATAACCATATCCTGTGTCAGCCAGATGACTGGTTTGTTGAATTTGAGATCTCTGTTTGTCATTATTTTGACAAACATTAACTTTATAAATGTTCAAATATAAGCAACAGAACATTTTTTATACATAAATATTTCAAAACCACACTCAGCTCTCTTTGAAGATGTTGTACACGTGGAGTACAGTTAGCAGTGAAGTGTTGGGTCTAATGTGAGGTTGGAAGTCTCCTTAAATAAGACAAACAACTACATATGGGATTAAGGGAGCAGGTAGAAAAAACAGAAAATAATTTGGCTATAAAAGCAGGTCAAAACAATGATTTTATATAATTTTATATATATATATATATATATATATATATATATATATATATATATATATATACTTTCATGGCAAATCAATATCCAGGCACAAACACAGGTACATTCCTTGTCATTCGTCCAACAGGAGGAGTGAATGTCATTCTGGCTTGAGTCTGACTGTGTGTAATTAAGTATTGCACTGCTTTCCCTGGAGTTTTGGACCATGTGAGTTGAGTTATTAAAGTATGCAGACCACGGGGCCCCATGCTACAGTTAAAGGGGAGGGGGAAGCTGTGTTGCTGTAGACTGGCTGTGTGTGTGTGTGTGTGTGTGTGTGTGTGTGTGTGTGTGTGTGTGTGTGTGTATGTGTGTGTGTGTGTGTGTGTGTGTGTGTGTGTGAGATTGTGTGTGTTCAAGATTTTCCAAAGGGATGACATTTTGTTAGTGCTCACTTCTAAGTTTAAGTAGTTACAGTACAGTATTGCTTACATATTAAACGTCACGCATTCTCTGTAAAAAAAGAAAAGAATCAACTGCATGAATATCATGTTACTGTATCGCCATAGGAGTGTCTCTCAAATGATCCTGTTTTGCTTTGCTGTGCTTTCTTTTCTTACTGCTTTACATTTCTGCTGGTATTGTTAATTTGCTCGATAGCCACAACAACCTGGCTTACCTAATCAGCAAGAACAGCTTGCAGTTATGTGCTAAATCATATCTATAAACAGTGGCTGCAAGCATATGCCTAACTAGCATCTGTATAATGCTGTAATGGGGGGTCGGGGGGGTTCCACCTGACAAATCAGCAACCCAAAATAAGACTGTAGCAATGATTCTCAGCAACAATGTCACCTTCAGTGAGTTATTTGATTCACTGTCGATATCCAAAATAATTCAAGTTTCTGTGTGTTTTGTAGAGAGGTCCAGATTTGAGGCCAGGAGATGAATGTCCTTACTAGTATAGCCTTTTATGTGTGTATCAGCGTGAGTGCAGCCCTGCGCTGAGTTTATATGAGAGGTGTCAATGAAAGAACACTGTCAGTTTGCTAGCCGGGGCCAAGGGAACCTGATGCACGTGTTACTGAGACATTCCTGTGGTCAGCTTGGATTTTCCGTCAGTCCCCCACACCCCTTTTTACACACACACATACACTATACAAAGGCATGCACTGGACACTTGAACGCAAAGTGTACATTGAGCACATGCATGGATTGTCACTTAGAATTTATGGGCTTTTATTTTTAATGAAGCCAGCTCAGATTGATCAGGTCAGATTTTTTTCAGTAACGGTACAGAGTTAAGTGTGTATTTATAATCGTGTATAAAAATGATAAATACAATAGGTGCAGTTGAGAGTGATTAATTAGGTTCCGCCCTACCACAATGTGTGTGTATGCCTCTGTTCATACATATGTGCAAACACATGCAAAATGTCTACAGTATGAGGTAATTCAGTGTCTTCACTGAAGCCAAAGAACACAGGTTAGTTCTCACAGTTCAAAAATACAGGTTTGATCAGGTGAAATTCCCACAGCGAGTGAAAATCGTCAGCTCTCAGGTAACCCGATGTTTACGATGACACATGCACAGTCAAACGAATAACAAGAGAGGCTTTACTGGCATGCCTTGACATTAGAAACAGTAGGGTAGTGTATCTGTCACAGGGTTGATTGCCTATGGGGCAACTGACACATGAAGTTTAATGGTCACATTTATCTGGTGTTGTCTAAGCAAGCATATGATTTTTTTAAGACACAGAAAAGTATCTTTGTATAGATTTCTGTGATTGGCCATGTAGTTTCTGTGTTGTCTGCTAAAGAGTTGAAATAAATTAAATCAGTTATTGCAAGTTTAAATGTGATTTGACCCAGGTGCATCACTCCCATGCTCCCTGATGAATGCTGAGGCAGACTGTCCCGTGGGAAAGGTTTACATCATCAATTACTCCTGATTCAGCATACATTCCATTCAGTGAAACGGGAGGCTGTCGTAGAGATTAGGGCCTATTTTGCTACAGTTTCTGTGCCTGCTCAATTGGCTTAATCCACGGTGAGAATAGGAACAATGAGCTTGAGTGTGCACACGAAATACTAATGGGTCCTCTAAAGAGAGTGCGTATTGTCTGACGGCTGTGTGTATGCGTATTTGATTGTGCGTAGTTGTATATGAATGAGTTGTGGCTGGATTCCCAGAGGTCCCCTAAATACTGAGGCATAAGGGTCCTGTATCAAGTGTCGGGGAATGGCATCACACGTGTCACTTCCTGTCTGGCTTTCTCTGTTTCTTTTTGTTTGGCTTTTCTCGCTTTTTCTATTCATAATTTGGCTCATAATGATTTTCTTGAGAGCTTTTGTGCTGTGCTGCTTTTAGACTGATTGTAGATTCCCATTATCTGTTTATTAGCATGGCAAGTGTATTACATGTAACAGTGTTGCATTTTAATTCAAGTTAGTTCATTTATAGTCTTGCATTGCCAGACCTTCCTCCACAGCACCAATCACAATTGTCTTGGGCGGCGCCAAGCGCCGGACGGAGCCCTAGTGCTGCTGCAAAATAACCTCGGGAAGGAACTTGTCTTGGTGGAACGTGAACGTTCAAAGGTTGTTTTAGTCATGCTAGTTTAGCGTTAGTATAGCTAGCTGTCTCAATTTACCTTGCAGAGATCTGAGGAGCAGTTAACCATAGTCCTCATACATCAACCAGAGTTTAAAATTCCAACACAAGGAAAGCGGAAGGTAACGGACATCTGGCTGTAAAGAGTGACCACCGGCGGAATTTCCGGTGGCAACAGACCAATCCCGGAAGTTAAACCTTGTGGATATAGACTAGTTGATGTATCAACTGTAACTTGAGTTTCTTTTGAAATCTTCACATGTGATTTATCGTTTCTCACACAGGAAGCTTTATTAAGAAAATGTAACACCACTGACAGGAAACTGCAGACTAAATGGCAAGGAGATCTACTCATAATTGATAACACTGAGTACTGACACTGTCATTCTTTGAATAAAATTATGAATCAAAGAAAAGCAGGGCAAACTTATCACAAATCCGGACACAACTCGTAGTGCAACGCTGAACTGTTTTCTAAAGGTTCCTCTGGGGTTTTGTTGTGGTTTCTTTAAAAAGCTTTCCAGTGGTTTGCTCCACTGATCACCAATAACTCTTGTTTCCAGTGCATAGTGCAGCTCAGTCATAAAGTTCAAACAAACTCTGCAGCAGCACGGTGAATCAGACACAATTCCACCACAGTATTCAGCTGCGAGGAGAAAATAACTGCATAATTTATATCAGCCCAGTTTATGTAAATAGGCTTTCAAGCTCTTCCTGTCAAGGCTACCTTATGAGAAGCTTAATAGAAATTAAGATGTCTAGTTATCAGATTTATGATTGATAAGTTTAATTAGTCTATCCCTTTTTGCTGTGAACTGTCTCATAGAACAAACATGGCGGGAAAATAATCTTCATGCTATCTCAAACATGCAGCCAAAAATACAACAGAAAAAATTGATCAAAGGCTTACTGCAACTTATACCTTTGTGTAACTGTCTAAAAAGCACACAATCCATCTCCTAAATGCTTATACACACGTTTTTTTTTGCCTTTATCCATGTTTACACCCCTGTCAGTGAGGTGTTTTCGACAGCTCAGTCACCTGTTTCCCAGTGTTCATCCTCAGTCCACTCACATCTCACATCTCACCCTCAATAGTAGACTGCGTCCTTTGGGAAGGTCTGGTCCTCTGGTCCTGTCTGACCCAACGTAATCTCTGTGATTGAGCATGTTGGCTTCAGTATTGGCTCTGACAAATTGCTCTGTTTTAAATCAGCCGTTATCAACTTATCAAAGTATAAATCTTAAAGGACAAGCTTTGACGCAATCATTACACTTTCAATTTATGTCCACTTGCAGATCCAATTCTCTTTTATACATCGGGACTGTCAACACCTTTTGCCTTATGCATGCTACTGTATGTATTTGTTTGAGCACATGTGGTGCACGCATGTGTGTGTGAGTGTGAGTCATGCCTCGTGGAGTGTTTTGTTGCTCGGGACTTGTTGCCATCCATAAGGCTTACGTCACCTGACACGGATTTCACTGCTAGTTCCACAGTGCTGTGGCTGGCCAGCTACACTCCTGCATGCGTGTTTTTAATCTGTCCTCTTTTTTTGCCTTTTATTATTTAATAGCTCCCACATTTAGACAAGGGTTGTTTTACAGTTCACATCTCTGATCTAATCACTTTATTTATAAATTATAGCACATGAGATGTTAAGGTTCATACCTGCTTGATCACTACATAATGACAAGCCATCGTTTCTATCTGATTTCAGCAGCTAGATCCTGGTAATGATCTTTAAATTGCATATATGTTTATATATATATAAGTTTTGTACTTCTTAGATGATGACTATCATGGAGTTCACAGCAGTGCAGGTTAGGGGCTCCCTCTAGCGGAAGAAACAAATCATTACAATTGCGTTTGAGATAATTGACTTGACATGCATGCATACAACTATAAAGGAATGAGTAGTGTAAAATTAAAAGGATTGTAATGTGTTTGTGTACTTTCAGGATATCAATGTGTGCATTCTAGAGAACTACCCAGAGTGCTCCAACCCCAGAGTTTTCTACATCATTCCCTACTTCTGTGGACAGCATCCTCAATGCAGGTATCTAAGGACTCTCAAGTTGCATGAGAAATCATTTTAAAGTTTTAGACATTAGCACACATGTCATGTAAACCTGCTCGGTTCCTGTCTTTGTTTGTCTGTCTCCTACTCTTCACTTTTCTTCTCTCTCCACTAGGGAGCCAGGAGTATGGGCTCTAGAGAGGGCCAAACAGAATGTGCAGGAGAACTACCTCCTTGTAGGTATACTGGAGGAGCTGGAGGATGTTCTGCTCCTGTTGGAGAGGCTCTTACCTCATTACTTTACTGGAGTACTCAACATCTACAAGAGCCCTGGTGGGTGCACATTCCAATTTTTCCTATGTTGAAGTATCACATTTACAGTATAGCTGTTGTTCCCTTCAAAACTTGGTTTAATTTCTTAAAGATGCTGTATGCTGTAGTCTTTAATTAGATTCCTACATACAACTGATTTCTTCTTAGTGTTTGTTTCTTTTCTTCCATATTCTTTCTGCAGACTACAAGAAGATGGGGAACATGACAGGCACAGTCCGTAAACATACACCCACTCTGGAGGCCCTGCAGGTGCTGTACCACCGCATGCGCTACGAGTATGACTTCTACAACTTCATCCGAGACCAGTTCCACCTCATGAAGAAAAAAATTGGCCTCAAGTCTGTCTCCCAACCCCCTGCCCACTCACCCGCTTTCCTACGAGAGCTGGCCCTCCGAACCCCAGAGCCTCTGGATGAAGACGAGGAGCTGGACACAGACCTGGAGGATGCCAACAGCTGGCTGGTTCATTCCTAAAGACTGTTTCATGAACAGTGGATGTAGCCCAAAAAAGCTGGTTGGCTAGAATTGGCTGGAGATAGCAGGAGGCAGCCTGAGGGCAAAGGGGAGCGTTCCCCGTCCTTCAGCATTCCTAAGAAAAGTGAGGTGTGTTTAGGGGTGTTTGGATCGTGACGCTCGTGTTTTTACGGGCTCTGTTTTCCATATGCAGTAGACTCCTATCATGACAGACTCAGCACTGAGGACTATAGGGTTGAGTAATTGGAAGGACAAAATGCTCTATTTAAAAAATTGACCAAGGACAGTGGGAAATACTGTTAATTGCTCAATTTGCTTGACTCAAGTTTTGTTTTAATTTGAGCTTGTTTTTGGGTTAATTTATGTAAAAAACAAAGCATCATTGCTGTTATCTCCAGGAGAGATTAGCACAAGATGATATTCGAAATGTTGGTCGCTGGGGGTGTTTACTGTAGGCAAAAACTTCAGAAACATAGTCCAAGAAAGAGCTTCATTCTCTATGAAAGGGTAAATGTCCTAAAAGCTGGAATGGGAAATGGTATACACGAATAAAAAAGTACCAAACCCCCTTTTTTGTATTAGTTGTCTAGGACTGTTGTAAGTGCCAAACCTTGCTAAGAGTTCCAGTAACTGGCAAACCTCTGCACACAGCTGGAGGAGTTGTGACATAAGCAAGTCAGTTATAGTATTGGTCTATAACATTTTGTTTAATTTGTAAGATATTATTAGGTATAAATGAGGGTAGACAGTAAGCACTCAATTATGAATTCAGAGAATTCCAACTGTGTGTGCATGAATGATTGAGTTTGACCAAACCAGCATTGTATTTTAGCATAAATTAATTATTTGGGACAGGTCATCTGTTGAGTCAAATACTTAAAAGAATTTATCGAGCTTAGTTTGTTTAATCCAAAGTTTAAAAGATTGAGCTTGCCAAATACCAGTGTTTCTACTGCGATGCATTACAAAACTGTATAAATATACTGCACTTTTTCTAAGTGACTTTTCCTGAAATTCTGCAGCAAAATGAGGGATTTGGTCACAAAACTGGATACTAATTTCCTTTCATTTCAAATAGAAACATGTTACGGTTTGTTTTCCCTCTCAAAATATCACCATGAAAGTGTTACCAATCCTAGCTAACACTAATTTCTAATCCTGCAGCAGCTATTCAAAGTACATGTTTTTCATCACTCATGTACAAATAATCCAGTTAAAAGTAACCATAAAATAATATGTGACTGTCATCTACATAGTTTACTCTACTATACTAATCTCCATTGTCTGTACCTTTACATTGTCCTGGTTTGTTTTCAGTGTTTCCTTTTTTGCCAGTTTAATTTATTATTTTGTATTCATTTGCATTCCAGATAAGATTCTCAGGAAGGAAAAAAGATGTTTAATAACTTGATCATTTGTATCTTTGGTTTCTGGCGGCTATGAAACTATTCTTGGTATTTCAAGGTTGTTTAGAATGGGTTTATATCAACAGCTGAAAACTTGTTAACAACAACTAATGCGGTCCATCATTTCACAGTCTTCAAAATAAATGTCCTAAACTATTGCAGCTATTGTCTCTGCTTTGCTTGTTTTTTGTGTGATAAACATGTAAGAAGAAGTTTGTGATAGCCACCCCATCAGGATTGCTGCACCCTAACCCTATCCCTTTGCTCTTACCCCATGTGTGGCTCTCTCTTTCCTGCAGCAGCCTGTCTATTACCCCACACAACGACGACTCATGTTTCTTCTGGCTCCCCAGTTGTGAAGTTAATTACCTTCCTTGCAGTAGTCAGGAAAACAGAACCTATCCTCTGAAGAAAAAAAAAGTGTTATTTTGATGAAACTCGTCATATTCCACTTTCATCTGTTTCCTTTCTTTATTTGCACATAGTCCTGTCGTTTCATCATACATAATATAAGACTCTCAATGCAGTTTTTTTTTATTAAATACTATACTATGACTTTTATGACTTTTTATGGCTTACTATACTATGACATTTTTATATTTTTATAATATACTAAACTATGACTTTTATGACATTTTTCAGGACATACAACATTTTATGTATTTTTTATGACACGTTTCTATGAATTTTATGGCTTTTATAAAATACTATACTATGACATATATGGCTTTTTTATGAGATACTATAAAGTGTCCTTTTTATGGCATTTGTATACTATACTGTACTATGACTTTTTTATGACTTTTGATGACATACTATACTATGACATTTTTATTATTTATTAATTATTAAGAGATTATTTTTGGGCTCTTTGGCTTTTAATTGATAGGACAGCTGTAGAAAGGAAAGGGGGGAGAAAGAGGGGGATGACAGGCAGCCAAGATCCGCAGGTGAGAATTGAACCTGAGCCACTGCGGTAAGGATTGAGCATTGGTACATAGGGCACACGCTCAACCACGTTAGCTGCCATGTCCTCCTTTTTTGAAATTTTTATGACATACTATACTATGACTTTTTATGACATACTTTACTATGACTTTTTTACGAATTTATGGTATACTAGTCTATGACTTTTGTCATGACTTTTTATGACATACTATACAATGACCTTTTATGACTTTTTCCGACCCACTAAACTAGGACTTTTTTCGACGTGCTATACTGTGAATTTTTTATCACTTTTTCAAGATACTATACTATAACTTTTTCAACTTCCTATACTGACTTTTTCCGACATACTATACTATTACTTTTTTTGACATTCTATACTATGACTTTATTATTCCTTATTTCGACATGCTATACTATGATATTTTTCGACTTTTTGCGATATTTTTCATCGTAGTACACTTTGACTCTTTATGACTTTTTAAGACGTACTATACTATGACTTTTTATAACTTTTTTCAACATACTATACTATGACTATTTTCGTCATATGACATTTTTTTTCATATTTTTCCACTTTTTACGATATTTTTCAACGTAGTACACTTTGACTCTTTATGACTTTTTAAGACATACGATACTGTGACTTTTTTATTCATACTATACTATGACATTTTAGGATTTTTTTCGTCATGCTATACTATATATATATATATATATATATATATATATGAAAAAAGTGATAAAATATAGCATATAGTATACACTATATGCTATATTTTATCACTTTTTTGACATACTATACTATGACTCATTTATCACAATTTTCGACATACTACGCTATGATTTTTTATCACTTTTTTCAACATACTATACTATGACTTATCACTTTTTTCAACATACTATACAATGACTTTTTTCGACATACTATACAATGACTTTTTTCGACATACTATATTATGACTTTTTTATCAATTCTTTTCAACATACTACACTATGACTTTTTTCGACATGCTATACTGTGACTCTTTTATCACTTTTTTAAGATACTATACTATAACTTTTTCAACATCCTATACTGACTTTTTCCGATATACTATACTATTGCTTTTTTTTGACATTCTATACTATGACTTTTTTATCCCTTTTTTTGACATGCTATACTATGATATTTTTCGACTTTTTACGATATTTTTCAACATAGTACACTTTGACTCTTTATGATTTTTTAAGACGTACTATACTATGACTTGGTATCACTTTTTTCGGAATATTATACTATGACTTTTACCACTTTTTTCGACATACTATACTGTGACTTTTTAGGGCTTTTTTTGTCATACTATACTATGACTTAGCACTTTTTTCGACATACTATACTATGACTTTTTAGGACTTTTTTCGTCATGCTATACTATGACTTTTTTATCACTTTTTTGACATACGATACTATTACTTTTTTCGACATTGTATACTGACTTTTTTTACATACTATACTATGACTTTTTCACCAATATTTTTGTCATAGTATACAATGACTTTTTATCACTTTTTTCAACATACTTTATTATGACTTTTTCCACTTTTTATCGACATGCAATACTATCAATTTTTCATCACTGTTTCATCATGCTATACTATGATATATTTCGACTTTTTACGATATTTTTCAATCTAGTACACTTTGACTTTTTAAGACTTTTTATCACTATTTTTCGAAATATTATAAAATGAATTTTTCCACTTTTTTCGACATACTATACTATGACTATTTTCGTTATACTATACTATGACATTTTAGGACATTTATAGTCTAATACTATACATTTTTCATCACTTGTTTCGACATACTATACTATAACTTTTTTATCACTTTTTTCGACATACTATACTATGACTTTTTTTATCACTTTTTTCGACTTTCTAAATTATTACTCTTTCATCACAATTTTCGACATACTATACTATGACTTTTTTATCACCTTTTTGGCATACTACACTATCACTTTTTTCGACATACTGTACTATGACTTTTTTTTAATCACTTTTTTCGACTTACTATACTATGACTTTTTTATAACATATTTCGTCATACTACACTATGACTTTTTTCAACATACTATTCTATGACTTTTTCATCACTTTTTTCAACATGTTATACTATCTTTTTAGACATACTATACTATTACTTTTTTATCACTATTTTCGACATGCTATACCATGACTTTTTTTTTTATCACTTTTTTCGACAAACTATACTATGACTTTTTTTATCACTTTTTTCGACATACTTCACCATGACTATTTTTTAACACTTTTTTTGACATACTATACTATGACTTTTTTATCCCTATTTTCAACATAATATACATACTGTGACTTTTTTCAACATAGTATACTATGACTTTTTTTATCAATTTTGTCGACATGCTATACTATGACTCTTTTATCACAATATTCGACCTACTACACTGACTTTTTTATCACTATTTTCAACATACTACACTATGACTTTTTTCAACATACTATACTATGACTTTTTCATCACTTTTTTCGACATGTTATACTATTTTTTAACACGTTTTAGACATACTATACTATTACTTTTTTATCACTATTTTCGACACGCTATACCATGACTTTTTTTTATCACTTTTTTCGACAAACTATACTATGACTTTTTTTTATCACTTTTTTCGACATACTTCACCATGACTATTTTTTAACACTTTTTTTGACATACAATACTATGACTTTTTTTATCCCTATTTTCAACATAATATACATACTGTGACTTTTTTCAACATAGTATACTATGACTTTTTTTATCACTTTTGTCGACATGCTATGCTATGACTCTTTAATCACGTTTTTCGACATGCTATACTATGACTTTTTTCGACATTCGACTTGTTATCACTTTTTTCAACATACTATCCTATAACTTTTTTCGACATGCTATAATATGACTCTTTAATCAATTTTTTCGACATGCTATACTATGACTTTTTTCGACATACTATACTATGACTTTTGTATCACAATTTTCGACATACTATAATGTGGCTTTTGTATCACTTTTTTCGACATGCTATACTATGACTTTTTTCACTTTTTTCAACATTCTACCCTATGATTTTTTTCGACATACTATACTATGACGTTTTTTTATCAAGTTTGTTGACATGCTATACTATGACATTTTTCGACATACTATACAATGACTTGTTATCACTTTTGTCGACATGCTATACTATGACTCTTTAATCACTTTTTTCGACATACTATACTATGACTTTTTTATCACTTTTTCGACATACTATACTATGACTTTTTTTTATTACTTTTGTCAATATGCTATACTAGGACTCTTTTTGACATACTATACTATGACTTTTGTATAACATACTACACTATTACTTTTGTCGACATGCTATACTATGACTCTTTTATCACAATTTTCGACATACTACACTATGACTTTTTTATCACTATTTTCAACATACTATACTATGACTTTTTTCGACATAGTATACTATGACTTTTTTTATCACTTTTGTCGACATGCTATTCTATGACTCTCTAATCACTTTTTTCGACATGCTATACTATGACTTTTTTCGACATACTATACTATGACTTTTGTATCACTTTTTTCGACATGCTATACTATGACTTTTTTATCACTGTTTTCGACATACTACACTATGACTTTTTTATCACTATTTTCAACATACTATACTATGACTTTTTTCGACATAGTATACTATGACTTTTTTTATCACTTTTGTCGACATGCTATACTATTACTCTTTTATCACTTTTTTCGACATACTATACTATGACTTTTTTTATCACTTTTGTCGACATGCTATTCTATGACTCTTTAATCACTTTTTTCGACATGCTATACTATGACTTTTTTCGACATACTACACTATGACTTTTTTATCCCCTTTTTAAACACACTATACTATGATTTTTTTCGACATTCGACCTGTTATCACTTTTTTCAACATACTATCCTATAACTTTTTTCGACATGCTATACTATGACTTTTTTCACTTTTTTCGACATTCTACACTATGATTTTTTTCAACATACTATACTATGACGTTTTTTTTAATCAATTTTGTCGACATGCTATACTATGACATTTTTAGACATACTATACAATGACTTGTTATCACTTTTTTCGACATGCTATACTATGACTCTTTAATTACTTTTTTCGACATGTTATACTATGACTTTTTTCGACTTACTATACTATGACTTTTGTATCACTTTTTTCAACATACTATACCATGACTTTTTATCACTGTTTTCAACATACTATACTATGACTTTTTTCACTTTTTTCAACATACTATACTATGACTTTTTTGGACATACTGTACTTTGACTTTTTTATCACTTTTGTCGACATGCTATACTATTACTCTTTTATCACTTTTTTCGACATACTATACCATGACTTTTTTAATCACTATTTTCAACATACTACACTATGATTTTTTTCGATATACTATACTATGACTTTTTTTTATTACTTTTGTCAATATGCTATACTAGGACTCTTTTCGACATACTATACTATGACTTTTGTATAACATACTACACTATTACTTTTGTCGACATGCTATACTATGACTCTTTTATCACAATTTTCGACATACTACACTATGACTTTTTTATCACTATTTTCAACATACTATACTATGACTTTTTTCGACATAGTATACTATGACTTTTTTTTATCACTTTTGTCAACATGCTATTCTATGACTCTTTAATCACTTTTTTCGACATGCTATACTATGACTTTTTTCGACATACTATACTATGACTTTTGTATCACTTTTTTCGACATGCTATACTATGACTTTTTTATCACTGTTTTCGACATACTATACTTTGACTTTTTTCACTTTTTTCAACATTCTACACTATGATTTTTTTCGACATACTATACAATGACTTGTTATCACTTTTGTCGACATGCTATACTATGACTCTTTAATCACTTTTTTTGACATACTATACTATGACTTTTTAATCACTTTTTCGACATGCTACACTAACACTTTTTTCGACATACTATGACTTTTTTATCAAAATTTTTAACATACTAAAATATGACCTTTTATCACTTTTTTCCAACATACTATACTATGACTTTTTTCGACATACTACACTACGACTTTTTCATAATTTTATTCGACATGCTATACTATGACTTTTTCATCATTTTATTCGACATGCTATACTATGACTCTTTTATCACTTTTTTCAATATGCTATACTATGACTCTTTTATCACTTTTTTCAACATGCTATACTATGACTATTTTCGACATGCTCTACCATGACTTTTTTTATCACTTTTGTCGACATGCTATGCTATGATTCTTTTATCACAATTTTCGACATACTACACTATGACTTTTTTTATCATTATTTTAAACATACTATACTATGACTTTTTTCGACATACTATACTATGACTTTTTTATACCCTTTTTCAACACACCATACCATGATTTTTTTCGACATTCGACTTGTTATCACTTTTTTCAACATACTATCCTATAACTTTTTTCGACATGCTATAATATGACTCTTTAATCACTAATTTTCGACATGCTATACTATGACTTTTTTCGACATACTATACTATGACTTTTGTATCACAATTTTCGACATGCTATACTATGACTTTTTATCACTGTTTTCAACATACTATACTATGACTTTTTTTCACTTTTTTCAACATACTATACTATGACTCTTTTGGACATACTGTACTTTGACTTTTTTATCACTTCTGTCGACATGCTATACTATTACTCTTTTATCATTTTTTTCGACATACTATACCATGACTTTTTTAATCACCATTTTCAACATACTATACTATGACTTTTTTCGATATACTATACTATGACTTTTTTTTATTACTTTTGTCAATATGCTATACTAGGACTCTTTTCGACATACTATACTATGACTTTTGTATAACATACTACACTATCACTTTTGTCGACATGCTATGCTATGACTCTCTAATCACGTTTTTCGACATGCTATACTATGACTTTTTTCGACATACTATACTATGACTTTAGTATCACAATTTTCAACATACTATAATGTGGCTTTTGTATCACTTTTTTCGACATGCTATACTATGACTTTTTTATCACTGTTTTCGACATACTATACTATGACTTTTTTCACTTTTTTCGACATTCTATACTATGATTTTTTTCGACATGCTATACTATGACTTTTTTCGACATACTATACAATGACTTATCACTTTTTTCGACATACTATAATGTGGCTTTTGTATCACTTTTTTCGACATACTATACTTTGACTTTTTATCACTGTTTTCAACATACTATACTGTGACTTTTTTCACTTTTTCAACATACTATACTATGACTTTTTTGGACATACTGTACTTTGACTTTTTTATCACTTCTGTCGACATGCTATACTATTACTCTTTTATCACTTTTTTCAACATACTGTACTATGACTTTTTTTTCACTTTTGTCGACATACTATACTATGACTCTTTTATCACTTTTTTCGACATGCTATACCATGACTTTTTTATCACTTTTTTCAACATACTATCCTATAACTTTTTTCGACATGCTATAATATGACTCTTTAATCAATTTTTTCGACATGCTATACTATGACTTTTTTCGACATACTATACTATGACTTTTGTATCACAATTTTCGACATACTATAATGTGGCTTTTGTATCACTTTTTTCGACATGCTATACTATGACTTTTTTCACTTTTTTCGACATTCTACCCTATGATTTTTTTCGACATACTATACTATGACGTTTTTTTATCAAGTTTGTTGACATGCTATACTATGACATTTTTCGACATACTATACAATGACTTGTTATCACTTTTGTCGACATGCTATACTATGACTCTTTAATCACTTTTTTCGACATACTATACTATGACTTTTTTATCACTTTTTCGACATACTATACTATGATTTTTTTCGATATACTATACTATGACTTTTTTTTATTACTTTTGTCAATATGCTATACTAGGACTCTTTTCGACATACTATACTATGACTTTTGTATAACATACTACACTATTACTTTTGTCGACATGCTATACTATGACTCTTTTATCACAATTTTCGACATACTACACTATGACTTTTTTATCACTATTTTCAACATACTATACTATGACTTTTTTCGACATAGTATACTATGACTTTTTTTATCACTTTTGTCGACATGCTATTCTATGACTCTTTAATCACTTTTTTCGACATGCTATACTATGACTTTTTTCGACATACTATACAATGACTTTTGTATCACTTTTTTCGACATGCTATACTATGACTTTTTTATCACTGTTTTCGACATACTACACTATGACGTTTTTATCACTATTTTCAACATACTATACTATGACTTTTTTCGACATAGTATACTATGACTTTTTTTATCACTTTTGTCGACATGCTATACTATTACTCTTTTATCACTTTTTTCGACATACTATACCATGACTTTTTTAATCACTTTTTTCAACATACTACACTATCACTTTTTTCGACATGCTATACTATGACTCTTTTATCACAATTTTCGACATACTACACTGACTTTTTTAACACTATTTTCAACATACTATACTATGACTTTTTATCCCTTATTTCAACACACTATACTATGACTTTTTTCGACATACTATACAATGACTTGTTATCACTATTTTCAACATACTATACTATGACTTTTTTTATCACTTTTGTCGACATGCTATGCTATGACTCTTTAATCACGTTTTTCGACATACTATACTATGACTTTTGTATCACAATTTTCGACATACTATAATGTGGCTTTTGTATCACTTTTTTCGACATGCTATACTATGACTTTTTTATCACTGTTTTCGACATACTATACTATGACTTTTTTCACTTTTTTCGACATTCTATACTATGATTTTTTTCGACATACTATACTATGACGTTTTTTTTATCAATTTTATCGACATGCTATACTATGACTTTTTTCGACATACTATACAATGACTTGTTATCACTTTTTTCGACATACTATAATGTGGCTTTTGTATCACTTTTTTCGACATACTATACTTTGACTTTTTATCACTGTTTTCAACATACTAAACTATGACTTTTTTCACTTTTTTCAACATACTATACTATGACTTTTTTGGACATACTGTACTTTGACTTTTTTATCACTTCTGTCGACATGCTATACTATTACTCTTTTATCACTTTTTTCGACATACTATACCATGAATTTTTTAATCACTATTTTCAACATACTATACTCTGACTTTTTTCGATATACTATACTATAACTTTTTTTATCACTTTTGTCAACATGCTATACTAGGACTCTTTTCGACATACTATACTATGACTTTTGTATCACTTTTTTCAACATACTACACTATCACCTTTTTCGACATACTGTACTATGACTTTTTTATCACAATTTTCGACATACTGTACTATGACTTTTTTTTCACTTTGGTCGACATACTATACCATGATTTTTTATCACTTTTTTCAACATACTATACTATAACTATTTTCGACATGCTATACTGTGACTCTTTTATCACAATTTTCGTCATACTACAGTATGACTTTTTTTTAATCACTTTGGTCGACATACTATACTATGACTTTTTTTTATCACTTTTTTCGACATGCTAAACTATGACTTTTTTCGACATACTATACTATGACTATTTTTTAACACTTTTTTTGACATACTATACTATGACTTTTTTATCACTATTTTCAAGATACTATACTGTGACTTTTTTCAACATAGTATACTATGACTTTTTTTATCACTTTTGTCGACATGCTATACTATGACTCTTTTATCACAATTTTCGACATACTACACTGACTTTTTTAACACCATTTTCAACATACTATACTATGACTTTTTATCCCTTATTTCAACACACTATACTATGACTTTTTTCGACATACTATACAATGACTTGTTATCACTTTTTTCAACATACTATACTATAACTTTTTTCGATATACTATACTATAACTTTTTTTTATCACTTTTGTCAACATGCTATACTAGGACTCTTTTCGACATACTCTACTATGACTTTTGTATCACTTTTTTCAACATACTACACTATCACTTTTTTCGACATACTGTACTATGACTTTTTTATCACAATTTTCGACATACTGTACTATGACTTTTTTTTCACTTTTGTCGACATACTATACCATGATTTTTTATCACTTTTTTCAACATACTATACTATAACTATTTTCGACATGCTATACTATGACTCTTTTATCACAATTTTCGACATACTACACTGACTTTTTTAACACCATTTTCAACATACTATACTATGACTTTTTATCCCTTATTTCAACACACTATACTATGACTTTTTTTGACATACTATACAATGACTTGTTATCACTTTTTTCAACATACTATACTATAACTTTTTTCGACATGCTATACTATGACTCTTTAATCCCTTTTTTCGACATGCTATACTATGACTTTTTTCGACTTACTATATAATGACTTTTGTATCACTTTTTTCGACATACTATACCATGACTTTTTTGGACATACTGTACTTTGACTTTTTTATCACTTTTGTCGACATGCTATATTATTACTCTTTTATCACTTTTTTCTACATACTATACCATGACTTTTTTAATCACTATTTTCAATGTACTATACTATGACTTTTTTCGATATACTATACTATGACTTTTTTTTATTACTTTTGTCGATATGCTATACTAAGACTCTTTTCGACATACTATACTATGACTTTTGTATCACTTTTTTCAACATACTACACTATCACTTTTTTCGACATGCTATACTATGACTCTTTTATCACTATTTTCAACATACTATACTATGACTTTTTTCGACATAGTATACTATGACTTTTTTTATCACTTTTGTCGACATGCTATACTATGACTTTTTTCGACATACTATACTATGACTTTTTTATCCCCTTTTTCAACACACTATACTATGATTTTTTTTGACATTCGACTTGTTATCACTTTTTTCAACATACTATCCTATAACTTTTTTCGATATACTATACTATGACTTTTTTTAATTACTTTTGTCAATATGCTATACTAGGACTCTTTTCGACATACTATACTATGACTTTTGTATAACATACTACACTATCACTTTTTTTCGACATGCTATACTATGACTCTTTTATCACAATTTTCGATATACTACACTATGACTTTTTTATCACTATTTTCAACATACTATACTATGACTTTTTTTTATCACTTTTGTCGACATGCTGTGCTATGACTCTTTAATCACGTTTTTCGACATGCTATACTATGACTTTTTTCGACATACTATGACTTTTTTATCCCCTTTTTCAACACACTATACTATGATTTTTTTCGACATTCGACTTGTTATCACTTTTTTCAACATACTATCCTATAACTTTTTTCGATATACTATACTATGACTTTTTTTAATTACTTTTGTCAATATGCTATACTAGGACTCTTTTCGACATACTATACTATGACTTTTGTATAACATACTACACTATCACTTTTTTTCGACATGCTATACTATGACTCTTTTATCACAATTTTCGATATACTACACTATGACTTTTTTATCACTATTTTCAACATACTATACTATGACTTTTTTTTATCACTTTTGTCGACATGCTGTGCTATGACTCTTTAATCACGTTTTTCGACATGCTATACTATGACTTTTTTCGACATACTATACTATGACTTTTTTATCCCCTTTTTCAACACACTATACTATGATTTTTTTCGACATTCGACTTGTTATCACTTTTTTCAACATACTATCCTATAACTTTTTTCGACATGCTATAATATGACTCTTTAATCACTTTTTTCGACATGCTATACTATGACTTTTTTCGACATACTATACTATGACTTTTGTATCACAATTTTCGACATACTATAATGTGGCTTTTGTATCACTTTTTTCGACATGCTATACTATGACTTTTTTATCACTGTTTTCGACATACTATACTATGACTCTTTTCACTTTTTTCGACATACTATACAATGACTTATCACTTTTGTCGACATGCTGTACTATGACTCTTTAATCACTTTTTTCGACATACTATACTATGACTTTTTTATCACTTTTCGACATACTACACTAACACTTTTTTCGACATACTATGACTTTTTTATCAACATTTTTGACATACTAAAATATGACCTTTTATCACTTTTTTCCGAGTTACTACACTATGACTTTTTTCGACATACTACACTATTACTTTTTCATCATTTTATTCGACATGCTATACTATGACTTTTTCATCATTTTATTCGACATGCTATACTATGACTCTTTTATCACTTTTTTTGACATGCTATACTATGACTATTTCGACATGCTCTACCATGATTTTTTTTACCACTTTTTTCAACATACTATACTATGACTTTTTTATCACTTTTTTCGATATACTATACTATCACTTTTTACAAGATACTACACTATCACTTTTTTCGACATACTATGACTTTTTTTAATCACTTTTTTCAACATACTATACTATGACTTTTCAACATACTATACTATGACTTTTTTATCACTTTTGTCAACATGCTCTACCATGACTTTTTTTACCACTTTTTTCGATATACTATAGTATGACTATTTTTATCACTTTTTTCGACATACTATAAGTATGACTTATTTTATCATTTTTTTTAAATATATCAGAATCACAATCAGAATCAGAAAAGCTTCATTGCCAAGTACATTTTTTACACAAACAAGGAATTTATTTTGGTGTTGTAGGTGCATGTTACACATTCTCTAAAATAAGAGGTTAAGAAAATCAAGTATTAGAGTAAAAACAATACAAGTATAAATACATATACACAGTATGTATTAAAAATAAGAGAATAAAAATAAAAACAGCAGTACAGCAGAGTAAGTACAGTGGCATGTAGAGCCAGAGTTGGAGTGTCAGGAGTTTCAGGTGGGTTCTGTGCCTTGTTGACAAGGCCTGGCAACAAAGAGTTTGTTGCCGGGGTGGGAGGGATCAGCCACAATCTTTCCAGCATGCTTCAGAGTCCTGGTGGCGTACAGGTCCTGGAGCAGCGGCAGATTGCAGCCAATCACCTTCTCTGCAGACCGAATGACACGCTGCAGTCTGCCCTTGTCCTTGGCCATGCTAGCAGCGTACCAGATGGTGATGGAGGATGTGAGGATGGACTTGATGATGGCTGTCAAGGTCAAGGTCAAGGTAAACTTTATTATCCCACAAGGGGAAATTCATGTGGTCATTCATTACGCGTCCTTGTCACAACATATTCTTTAAACATATAGACACCACAGACAAGCCAATAAGCATGTATAGAGAAGAGAATAACAATACTACAGAAATGACAATGACAGAAATCAACAATAACAATACAAAAAAAATAAACAATACTACAAAAAAGACAAAGACAATCCGACGTCTGACATTTACGATACAAAAAGAAAAAAAAAAAAAAAAAAAACTATAAAATTATCATCAGGTAGCTAAACATTTTAAAAATAATAAGAAAAATTAAGATCTACCATCCAGTTAAAGTGTCAGTGCGGAATTAAAGTGCCTGTGATGTGCTTGGTCATTTATACAGTCTGATCGCTGTAGGCACAAATGATTTATTGTAGCTTTCTGTTCTAATTCTCTGTTGTAAAATTCTACCAGTTGACCTATTGCTTCTCATAAATTTATGGTGAAGAGGGTGAGTAAGGTCATTAAGGATTTGGTCAGTCTTTTTTAAGATAAGCTCATTGTACAACTGAGCTGCCGACACCTGGTCAATTCCAATGATCCTACTGGCCATCTTGATCAATCGCTGCAATCTCTTTTGGTCCTTAACATGCATGTTACCAAACACACAGATAAGGCCAAAAGACAGAACACTCTGGAGGATACTTTTGTAAAACATTACAAGGATGTGTCTGTCTAATCTAAAAGTGTTTAGTTTCCTAAGGAAATACATCCGCTGGTGCTTTTTCTTAGTTTTATTCAGTGCACATACATTAAAAGTTAATTTAGAGTCAATTTCAACTCCCAAATATTTGTAGGTTGAGACTCTCTCTACTAGTTTACCATTGATCTTAGAGGGGGGGGGGCTGTAATTCTATTTTTGTTAAAATCTATGACCATCTCTTTTGTGTAGAAGTGCACCATCATTGTCTTTGGCAGGTTGAATTTCTTCAGCTGCCGCAGGAAGTACATCCTCTGTTGTGCTTTCTTGATGAGGGAGTTGATGTTTAGCTCCCACTTGAGGTCCTGGGAGATGATGGCTCCCAGGAAGCGGAAAGACTCCACAGTGTCAATTGTGGAGTCACAGAGGGTGATAGGGGCAGGTGGGGCTGAATTCTTCCTGAAGTCCACAACCATCTCCACTGTCTTTAGAGCGTTGAGCTCTAGCTTGTTTTGATTGCACCAGGTCACCAGGTGGTCAGCCTCCGACCTGTAGGCGGACTCGTCACCATCAGAGATGAGTCCGATGAGGGAGGTCATACTACACTATTACTTTTTTCATCATTCTACACTATGACCTTTTTCAACATACTACACTATGTCTTTTTTATCACTTTTTTCGACATGCTATACTATGACTTTTTTATCACTTTGTTCGACATATTATACTATGACTTTTTATCACTGTTTTCGACATACTATACTATGATTTCTTATCACTTTTTTCGACACACAATTCTATGACGTTTTTGACATACTATACCATGACTTTTTTATAAATTATTTCGACATACTATATTATGACTTTTTGGACATACTATACTATAGTTTTTTTCATCATACTCTACTATGAATTTTTTATGACTTTGTTTTGTGAATGCTAATTCAGCAGAATTGGTCTATACTATGACTTTTTTTTAACATACTATAATATGACTTTTTATGACTTTTTTCAACATATGATACTATGACTTTTCGACATACAATACTATGACTTTTTTATCACTTTTTTCGACATACTATACTATGACTTTTTTATCACTTTTTTCCAACATACTATACTATGACTTTTTTCGACATACAATACTATGACTTTTGTATCATTTTTTTTTGACATACTACACTATCACTTTTTTCGACATACTATACTATGACTCTTTATTCACTTTTTTCGACATGCTGTACCATGACTTTTCTATCACTTTTTTCGACATACTATACTATGACTTTTTTAATCACTTTTTTTCGACATACTATACTATGACTTTTTTATAAATGTTTTTGACATGCTATACCCTGACTTTTTTTATCACTTTTTTTGACATACTATACTTTGACTTTTTTTTATGACTTTTTTCAACATACTATACTATGACTTTTTTGGACATACTGTACTATGACTTTTTTATCACAGTTTCTGACACACTATACTATGACATTTTTATCACTTTTTTCGACTTACTATACTATGACTTTTTTTGACATACTATGCTATGACTTTTTAGGGCTTTTTTTTGTCATACTATATCGACTTATCACTTTTTTCGACTTACTATACTATGACTTTTTTCGACATACTATGCTATGACTTTTTAGGGCTTTTCTTTGTCATACTATACTATGAAATTTTTATGACTTTATTTTGTGAATGGTAATTCAGCAGAATTGGTCTATACTATGACTTTTTTTTAACATACTATAATATGACTTTTTATGACTTTTTTCAACATACTATACTATGACTTTTCGACATACAATACAATGACTTTTTTATCACTTTTTTCGACATACTATACTATGACTTTTCGACATACAATACTATGACTTTTTTATCACTTTTTTCCAACATACTATACTATCACTTTTTTCAACATACTATACTATGACTCTTTATTCACTTTTTTTGACATGCTGTACCATGACTTTTGTATCACTTTTTTCGACATACTATACTATGACTTTTTTATCACTTTTTTTCGACATACTATACTATGACTTTTTTATAAATGTTTTTGACATGCTATACCCTGACTTTTTTTATCACTTTTTTTGACATACTATACTTTGACTTTTTTTTATCACTTTTTTATCACTATTGTCGACAATGACTTTTTTTTATCACTTTTTTCAACATACTATACTATGACTTTTTTGGACATACTGTACTATGACTTTTTTATCACTGTTTCTGACACACTATACTATGACATTTTTATCACTTTTTTCGACTTACTATACTATGACTTTTTTCGACATACTATGCTATGACTTTTTAGGGCTTTTTTTTGTCATACTATACTATAACTTATCACTTTTTTCGACCTACTATACTATGACTTTTTTCGACATACTATGCTATGACTTTTTAGGGCTTTTTTTTGTCATACTATACTATAACTTATCACTTTTTTCGACTTACTATACTATGACTTTTTTCGACATACTATGCTATGACTTTTTAGGGCTTTTTTTTGTCATACTATACTATGACTTATCACTTTTTTCAACATACTATACTTTGGCTTTTTATCAATTATTTTGACATACTATATTATGACTTTTTCATTTCCTTTTTGGACATACCATACTATAGTTTTTTTCATCATACTCTACTATGAATTTTTTATCACTTTTTTATCACTGTTTTCGACATGACTTTTTTAACACTGTTTTCGATTATGACTTTTTTTGATCACTTTTTTTAACATACTATACTATGACTTTTTTGAATATACTATACTATGACTTTTTTATCACTTTTTTCGATATGCTATACTATGACTTTTTTATCACTTTTTTCAACATACTATACTTTGGCTTTTCATCAATTATTTCGACATACTATATTATGACTTTTTTATTTCCTTTTTGGACATACCATACTATAGTTTTTTCATACTCTAGTAGTAGAATGGTAATTCAGCAGCATTGGTCTATACTATGACTTTTTTTTAACATACTATAATATGACTTTTTATCACTTTTTTCCAACATACTATACTCTGACTTTTTATGACTTTTTTCTAACATACTATACTATGACTTTTTTATCACTTTTTTCGACAGTAATGCTATGACCTTTTTCAACATTCTATATTGTACTATACTTCATTTCATACTATATTTTTACTTTTTTATGACTTGGCATTTTATACTCTGTCCTATTATGACATTTTTTATAATATTTATATGACATACTATGCATTGGCTTTTTTATGCCATACTATACTATGACTCTTTATGACATATTATGCTATTACTTTTTTGGCTGATCCTGAGGAGGGTCGTTGAGTCTGTCCCTGAGTGAGAGAGTGAGGGAGTGAGTTACCCGATTGGCCGTTGCTGTTTCAAAATGAATCAGCCTGCACAGTCAGCTGGTCTTAGCCTGCAATGTCACGATCAATCTTTTGTTTCAATTCCTCAATAAGAGGTTGATGTTGCTGCCACCACCGTTTTAATGCACAGTGTGTGCGTGTGTGTCTGTCTGTGTGTTGTGTGTGTTGTGTGTGTGTGTGTGTGTGTGTGTGTGTGTGTGTGTGTGTGTGTGTGTGTGTGTGTGTGTGTGTATGTGTATGTGTGTGTGTATGTGTGTGTATGCGTGTGTGTGTGTGTGTGTGACTGTGTGTCTGTGTCTGTGTCTGTGTCTGGCGTGAGTTAATACTCAGATAAAATAAACTACTCAAATAACAGAAAGGAATAGCCTACACATTATGAATAAAGAAAAAATCCTCTTTGAAACAGAACCATCTGCACAAGCAGGCAGGCAGGCAGGCAGGCAGGCGCGCACGCACACACACACACACACACACACACAGATAGGGGAATTCCTGACCTAATCTTCTCTCCATGGAGTCCAATAACACTATTTGGGACATCAGTATCATGACAGAACTGGAAGTTAACAGCCTGGCTGTTAAGGTTCAAGTGAAGTTCAGTTTTTCCATCCACACATACACTGTACACTGGTCATGCATCTGCAGAGATTTTTTTTACTCCAAAGTTGAACACAGAGGGTTTGTTCATGTGGTGGGTGGTGAGTTGCAGTGGGGACCTCCTCTGCACCGGCAAATAGGAAGCCACTTGTGTCGGTGGGCTGGTCCCAGACCTGCTCTATATTCTTGGTATGGTAAAAATAGATTCCCTACTTTTCCAGCACCTGGTTGAACTGTTGACGGAGGAGGAGGAAGAGGAGGACTTTTAAATTGCAATATCATTCATCAAATAAGGTTTTTTTCTCAGTATCACTGATGAGAACTACAGTTGTTACAGCAAATATATATATATATATATATATATATATATATATATATATATATATATATATATATATATATATATATATATATATATATATATATATATATATATATATATATATAACAATATATATATATAAACAAGACAGAATTGAAAAGTGTAGTAAAGAAGAGGCCAACAACCTCAGTGTTAGCCATTTTATTTATTTGTCCATAAAGAAATAAAACAAACTATTCATACAAAAAATCATACTCTTGATTCTAGAGCTGTTCAGAATTGAATACTGAACCTGAGCACTTTCGTCACCTACTGTTTGTCGTCAGTGTTAGAATATCAGTTGATTGTCATTAAACAAAAACATATTAGTAGTGTACTACAACATTGCAAAGCAGGCGAATACATCTCCACACTGTAATGGTTCATTCCTGTCTTTGGTCCAAACATCTGGAGATCACATCTTGACTCTTGACCATGATTTACCAGGATATTATTTCACAGTGATATCTAAAACTAGATGCCCTGAGATTTAAAAAAATATATAATAATTTTCTTTATTAAAGATAATAAAAGGTGACTTTAAAATGAAAACTAAGGCACTTAGAAAAACATAGAATCTGCATGCTTTAATACTATATGTTCCAGAAATAGAGACCCAGCCATGTGCTATACTTATGATTATTGTTTCAGAGAAGTAACTAAATCACAGTGCATACTCATGCTCATTTCCTTTAAAAAAAATAATTCCAGTTTAGTACAACTTAGGTCTTATTTTTTTTACAATGTTGTATTCACCAAGTTCATTGCTGAGATCATACACGTTTAAAGAACAAACAGGCTAGCTGAACTAATTTGAAAAAACAAAACAAGAGCAAACAGTTCAATTATCACTCAAACTGTCCATTGTAAACATCCATCACATTTTCTGGTACAACTTTGACCTACTGAAGCAGTTTAGATAATAATACGCAGTTTGTGTAATGTCTCAGGACCCTTAAATAACTGTACTGTTGGCCACTTGCAGAAGAAATGTCAACAAACACATAATTTAAACACGTTCTGATAAAGCACAATGTTTTTTTCCATATCTTTTCAACAAGCCACAAAATGCTGTTACTATTTTAGTTTTTGGCAGTTGTCCCCTCCTCTCTCTTTTCTTCATTTCTTTTTTTTTCCAAAGCTTTTCTGTGCATCAGTCTCTCTGGTTTTCCAGCAGTGTACAACTCAGGCCTTGGCTTCATGTTGGTTCACCTACATCCTGTCCTCAGCATCTCTATTGCCCAGGGCTGAGTTCTTCTTGCTGGGCTTGCGTCCCAGAGCTTCAGCCTCTTCCAAAGTAGTTGTTAGAGGTCTGCCCAGGGTCTCAGGCAACAACAATGTCAGCACTCCGATAATGAATGCCAGGATTCCCACGATGAGCTACACAGGGATCACAATAAATAAATAAATAAATACAAATTTGTTTTGTTGCCAGGATACCCGTGTAGATAAACTATGACAAATGTGAACAGGGTGCAAATTGATAGAAGGGACAAGGTAATTAAACATTAAATAATATCTGTTGTTCTGAGAGAACCAGCCAAAAGAGAACATGTATACCTGAGGTAGGTAGGTCCAGATATCAGCCAGGTACACGCAGAAGGGGGCCACCACACTGCCAACACGGCACATCGTACTACCACTACCCACTGCCAGAGACCTAGAGGGAGATCATACACAAAGTCAGCAACATTAAAGAAGGCAGACTTAGCGACGTCAGGGTACAGACATGAGGCCTACCACCACCAATATAAACAAAAGCAACATTACTTGTAAAGTATATCATATCTGCAGCTGTGCATAAAACACTGGTATGACTGAATGTATAATTCAAACAATGTTTCGTGCATTTTCTATGTTTCTGACATAAAAAGACACTGGACTGGCAACTTCAATGTGCCCATAATGATATTCTGTGGAAAGGGGTAAACATACAAAAACACATACAATGTTAATGACAGTCATGACTCTTTCTTCCTTGATTATTTATCTTTCCTTATTGTTAGTACTCTAACAGTAGTAGGTGATCAGTGTTGGGCAAGTTACTTCCAAAATGTAATACATTATAGATTACTAGTTACTGTCATTTGAGAGTAATTAGTTATATTACAATATTACTGTCTCTGAATTGTAATGCGTTACACTACTTTTGCATTACTTTTGAGTTACTTTCACCAAAATAACAGGGGAAGTTTGATTTGGCAGCTAGCTTGTGAATTTCACCACCGGATCAATAAAGTCTCGTCTTTATCCACTTTAATACATCATAGATTATTCATATTTTGTATAATTAATATAAATATGCAAAGTAACTAAAGCTATACAAAATAGATAAGTAAAACATATAATAGGCAAGTAGGAGAAAATGAAAATACTCAAAAGTATGGCATTGTTGTAAAATGTTTGTTTATAGCACTTCAATAAGAAATTCATGTTTAGGTTAAAACACTCTAAAGGAAATGTTCAATTATAGTGTGATTAAAACTCACTATTAACATTATTTACAGTACTTGATTTACAGCTGATTTGTGAAAAGGTAGCCTACACAACCTTATTTAACAGTAATTTAGTTTTACTGCGAAGCGTCACAGGAAGTGCTTTTATTTTGAAGTAAGCTACACGGAAGTTGTCTGTTGTGTAGCCTACTCTTGCTAGCTTACTGAGAAGCAACATGTCCGTCAGGTTGAAGTTGTTCACTTTCTTGTTTGTAAAACTGCAACATATTGAACAGTAAATGGTCACAGTAAAAGACAAGCGTTTTTGGTCGTCATTTGAAGCCATTCCACTACAGGCATAGTTACTCTCCACGGCTGATAAAATGCAATGATATTTACGTGTAGCAAGCCTCAACATTAATTCCCGACATGTTTATATCTGTCAGCCGCTGACGTACCGTCACCTGTTGGGACATACATGCTGTCCGTACCGTCTCTGGTTCTGACCACGGGAACAGAAACAAGACAGCTCACTTCAACGCAGCGTAATAACTCCTGAAAATAATATCCATCTCGCAAATGTATTTGTCTCTGCAGTCATCTCAACCATCGAATACAGCGACAGGAAAGTAATACAGCTTTTTTTTTTTTTTCCTGTGAAGAAATGTGTCGCGGTGTTGGTGAATTCTTAAAAAAACCAATGCACCACTAAATGTTGCGTTAAAATGCGTTGTAACTCGCGTTACTGAGATTGTAACGAGTATAATATTACCGAAATTTAATTAGTAATGCGTTATATTACTGCGTTACAGAAAAAAGGAATACATTACTGTAATTGCGTTACTTTTGTAACGCGTTACTCCCAACACTGTAGGTGATGCTTTAAAAGTGGAAAATGGCTATAATGAATGTAAACAAAAATGTGTTTTCTTTGTTTGTGTATGATTTGAACTCCCTGAAAAATTGATTCTGTTTGCTGTTACCTGATGATGGTTGGGTAAAGCTCACAGGTGTACAGGTAGATGAGACCAAAGGCAATGGCGATGGCAAACTTCCCTGTCATACAGAGAGCGATGGCCAGTGCCTCAATGTCCTGTGGAAAAGGAGTAAAGAAGTCAGTTGGACAGCGTGAAACAAGGACTTCCCATGGTTTTCCCATGATTCATAGTAAAGTAAACTTTGGTTTGCAAATTTTGCACATCATTTTTTTCTGCAGGGCAAAAATCACCTTTAGCCTGCAAAAGATATTACTGCCGATTTCATCATATACACAAATAACTTGACCATTACTTGAACCCTTGACCTTTGACCTTCAGACGTTTCATTTTACCACTGACTCAACTGGTAGAGAGCACAGACTCTCTCACAGCACTCCATGCTGACTTGATTTTATTTTATTACATTTTCTCATAAGTGATCTAATAAAGTGAAGGAATGATCCCTCTTTTCCTCCACTTTTAATTTACTTCAATACTATACCACATAAACAAAACTATTTATTTTTACTCATTTATGCTTGTGTTTATACAGTACTGTATGTGAGCATGTGAAATAAAGAATATTATTATATATATAATATATTTATATATATATTCAAAGACAGTGTAGATATACTGTAGATACTATATTGATTTTACATGCATATCTGTATGAGCACATATTTAATGGAATGGGAGTGGGAGTGTTTTATATTTGTACATGAATTTATTATATAATATAATCATTCATTATCTGAGTATTTCATGCATATTAGAATTGAGTCCTGCATGGCCTTTTACACATCTTTCCCTGGACAGTGTGTGTGTGTGTGTGTGTGTGTGTGTGTGATTGTGTACTACATGTACTTGTGAAAAATGTTCTTGGAAAGTGAGCTGTGATCTCGAAAGCTCCAGTGCTTCTCTTACAAAAACCTGGAAATTATAAGTCTGTTGCTATGATGCAACCAGAGACTGTGGATGCAACAGATACAGACAACAACACCTGAGGCCTGTACTGCGAAGCGAGATTTGGCGTTAACGAGCTAACTTCAGGCTCAATCCAGGGTTTTCTGTACTACGAAGGTGGATCACTTGTGATCGGGTTCAGTCGCCGTGGTAACTTATGCTGAACGTCTAACCTGGTCGGGAGCAGGTTAAGTTGGAGATCAGAGATCAACCGGTGTAAAAGCACCGCCCACTGACCAATCAATACTCGACTAATAACGGCGTCACCGTTCTTAGAAGATCAGCTGGAGCTCGGTGGGCGGAGAGAGAGAGAGGTGCGCTCATTAAAGTTAAAACATTTAGAGACCGACAACCCCGTTAACATTCCCTGATGGGTATCTTTATGAAAGATAGATTTTCAGCGGAGGGAATTACTTATAGGCTATTTGTTGGCTTCTTTAGCCGTGTGTTGCCAATGCGCACATCGGTTTAAATTATGTTCTTATGTTTTGTTTTTTTTTTTTCTCTCACGATCGCTTACCACTGCTGGGGTTGCAACTGAAATAAAAGCCTAAAGCAACGACAGTTTATGGAAAGCAAAAGTGTAATTATGGTCAGATCTTGTGCCTAACTGATGGGGAAGTGACCAGTTTAGTCTAATGTATTATAGTGGGTGTACTGTACTGTATATTGGCCAGAATCTGCCTTTGGGGGAGGAGGGTGGCATATCATAGTGGGGGGTCTGGGTGTCCTCCCCCAGGGAAGTTTTAAGCATCAACGACTTCATTTCCTGCATTCCGATACACTTTTATGCACCAATTTATGGTGAAATACCTCCATTGAGCCTATGTGAAGAAAAAAGCACAGATGACAATTCAAAATATATCAAACTTATAATGGAAAGTATGTTGTTACGTGTCATTGGGCATTTTTAAGTGAGTATATGGAAATCCTGGAGCTTACTATCACGTAGACTACACCACTGGATATTGATAAGCTAAACGTTGTGATTTACGCATAACAGCGTCGGCTTTTTTGCCAGCTTTCCTTCCTGCGTTTTGCCTGTAAAACCGTGTCTGTGTTCTTCATATTTATGCAGAATTATAGTTTGCTCTTCTTATGTAAAATATGCAGCTCTGGTAGATGTTTACGATTGGTCGTGGTGCGCAAACACCACCTCTTTTATGTGAACGCACGCGCCGCTGGATTGGGAAACCCTGGATTGATTGAACTAGTTGTGAACCAGCGTCGTGATACAGGTTATGCGGGACCGCGGTTGTTAGGTTTGGTGAAGCCGGATAACTGAAAGAAATCCAGGACATGTTGATCTTGATTCGTAGTACAGGCCTCTGGCCAACGCTAACGATACACAGGGTTAGAGAGAAGAAGGGGGCTGTGTGAGGTGATCAATCCAAATGAGCTATTTTTAAACTGAAACCAACACTCTTTATATTTGGCTGTACTGATGTAAGGATATGTGGTTTATCATTTTATCTATTAATTAATTAATCTCACATCTTTGGTGGTAAGCAGTCGTGCTATGGTGTGTTTGCATGGTACTTGCAGTATGCAACATATGTAGCCATATATGAATATATGACACACACAGGGCTGCTTGCATGGAAACAGCATCCTGTCTTCTCTGAGCCTGAACACTAGTCATCTTATTTCTATTACAAGTGCAAATGCAAGATTTGCTGAAAAACTATAATTGTGTGTTAACATATAATGGTTACATTTTGACAAACTACTGATAAGAGGTAAGTAAAGCCACTGTAGTAAGTCTAAAAGTTAGGCATGAGAGAGAGCTATAACTGTAACTCCTTCACTAATACAGTACAGTTTAGCTATGTAGACAAGCACAGTATTCAAAAGCAAGAGCACTCAGAGTAGCCACGACAGTTACCAGTACTTCCTGAGACAGAATGATGTTTTGACTGCAAGTATATCTTCAGAAACCTATGAAGAAACTTGCTCAACAAGTAGGGAAAGAAACCCAGGAACAGAAGAGTACATTGTGCAACGATCTATTGAAAGATCTATAGAATGTATACAAATGGCAACTTTAGTGAAAATATCAGGTTCAGACCTTCGTCCCATCACTAAGAGTTCATGTATTCTACTTATTCATTCAAGTGTTTCTTAACACTTCTATCCATTGTAAAACTTCTCATTGTCATACTTAGTTATGTTAGAGAGTAGAGACTATGGCATGTTTGCTAAGGAAATGTAGTCCATGTAGTTTACCAAGCTGATCATTTGGGTCAGAGCTCAGAGCACACATACTGAGAACTGCCTGTGTCGTATATCAAGGTTCAACAGTAACAGTGGTCAAACGACCCAGGGTAACGGACAGTAAACTTGAGATCAAGTGGTCCAAACAGATTGTAACAGAGCCCTATATTACAGTTAGCTTATTCTTGTTTCTGGTTTTCATTGAAAGATAATGTTCAGAGATTGATTGACATGATTTGAATGTCATATGGCCAATTCCTCTACATTTGGGGTCAAATATGTATGAAAAGTTTGTAACAGAATTCTTGTTTATGATTTCTGTTATGGAGCTTCTAAAATTGTTTTGGAGCATGTAGTTTTATAACCCCAAATAAATAATAGTGTTGATGATGCATCTAAGTATACAACAACATGAATTATAATACTTTAAGATATAACAATACCAACACTTACATTTCTTACATGTTTACACATACTGTCACTCTCTCTCTCTCTCTCTCTCTCTTTCGCTCTCTCTCTCTCTCTTTCACACACACACACACACACACACACACACACACACACACACTGTCTCGCTCTCTCTCTCTCTCTCTCTCTCTCTCTCTCTCTCAGTACGTACAGCAGGTACCACAATGATGAGCATACAAGCGACCCCGGCCAGGAGCAGAGCTGGGGCACAAGTCTTCTTCCTGCCAATCCGGTCCATTGCAAAGCAGCCAACCAAATAAGAGGGGAGCTCCACTGCACCTGTAAACAGCCAATCACAGCAGTAGTCGGTCAGAGGTTATCGTGGCACTGACAAACTGACACAATGACACAGAGACAGTTTCTAACTAGGACAGCTAAATAACGGCATCTGCAATGTTGGTGTAGCTCAACTTCCTTAAATTTGCTCCACATTAGTGGAGATTATGAATGGTCCTGCTGGGCATTGTAAAGGAAGCACATTAAATCAGTGTTTTCTGTTGAGTATGAAAAGGAAAAAAAAACAAAGCATTTTCATCTGCTGAATTAATTTCTTTTTTTTACAGTGGAAATTTTATTTTTTTATCAGATGAAAAAAACACAAACTATTAAGCCCGCAGATGGAGAGCTGTTATTTTACTGTAGTTGCTAACAGGCTAATTTGACCTGCTAAGTTACCAAAAACAAGAGATGTAAACAAAGCCAAACTGTAGAACAGAAATCATCTTACTGCCTTCCCAACAACATTATATTATCCTAACTAATATAGATGAACATAACATAACAGTTTTAAATCCTGTTCAACTTGGCAAACAGCTTCACTACAGGCACACTAAAAGAACTAAAGAAATGCACAGACGTGGCCGGGTTAGCGGTTAGAGCAGGTGCACGTATATAGAGGTTTACTCCTCAACGCAGTGGCCGCGGGTTCGACTCTGACCTGTGGCCCTTTGCTTCATGTCATTCCCCCTCTCTTTCCCCTTTCATGTCTTCATATGTCCTGTGAAAATAAAGGCCTAAAAATGCCCCAAAAAAATAATCTTAAAAAAAGAAACTCACAAACTCACTCTGCATTTAAAACCCAGCTGTCAACAATACATGTACAAACAATTCTACAATTGGATGACCTAAGCAGGATGCTAGTTAGTTTTGCAGTGTCATTGCTACTATTTTCCTCCTTTTTTCATGCACATTCACACATCAGCCAATCACTTACCAGCCAGGAAGAGGTTAACATACTGGTTTCCTCCTAGGTTGACTGAGCCCAAAGAGAAAACGTAGTAGCCCAGGCTGCCGATGAACCAGATGGCCCACACTGTGCATGTACGGCCCGCCATCCTCCAGCTGCCAAACAGATCCAGGATGGACAGCTTCTTCTCAGGCTGCGATGGCCGCTGCTCTGCCTCCTCCAGCAGAGCTTTGCCGTTCTCTCTCTCCTCTGGCTCCAGAAGCTCCTGCACCTTCAGCCGGCATTCAAGTCTGTTGAAGCGGGCTATTGCGTCCAGCAGGGTCTGAGTTTCCTTGTAACGGCCCTTGGCCATCAAGTAAAAAGGTGTTTCAGGGAACTTCCAGCAAAGGAGCAGGAAGGGTGAGGTGCATGTGGAGAGGATGATCTGGTAGATCCACCAGACCCGCACCAGGTAACCGGTCAGAGCCACCACCATGATGCCGACAGCAAAGGCAGCATGCACGTGCATAGAGGTCCATGTGCGCACCTTGATGCCAGTGAACTCTGTGACATAGACAAACACCACCACGAGGTAGCCACTAGACACCTGCCAAACGCAAAGACGGGTAGGAGGAAAGGAGGGACATGAATAAAAGGAAGACGAAAGACAAAACAAATGTTTAATATACATGAGTGTGCCACAGAGTGTCACAGTGTCTGGTTGTTAAGGATTTTAAATGGTGCTTGTCTTTCCTTTAGGCCACATATCAGTACTTTAAAACTTTTACTGACCAGCTGCCACCGCAGCCACAATAAGCAACTATGGAATAAAGCTAAATGCTCAATGTAAAAGTAGCACAAGTAGAAAAGAATCATGAAAGCGGGAAAAGAAAGTTACACTATACATGTATATGTTTGCTAACATTAGCCATCCTAAACTACTGATCAAGCCAGACCAATAAGACTAGCAGCAAAACCCGAGTGTATTGAACTGACCAAGGGTGAATTTTATCACCTATAAATTCAGTTGTGAAAGAAACAATGTGTCCTTTCGTCTTTTAAAAAGGATATAGTCTTGCTTTAAAGTTGGAAATGAGCATTATTGCTTGCTCCAGTTGTTCATGCTGTTTACAGAGCAGATCTGATTAACTCTTTTCCATTTTTTTGGATGCATATACAGCACCCTAAAAATTCACAGTATGATATAATAATAATAATGATGATGATAACGACAACAATGACGACAACAACAACAACAACAACAACAAGTTACATGTTGAAAAAAAATTCTATATAATTTAATCTCTAAAAATAGTTTTTTGAACTCTCAATGTAATAGATATGGCAGTAAGCAGGTTTGCTGCTCTGCAGTATGAGCTTTCACTAGCTGAGGATCTCATTCTATGTGAAAACAACAGCTGTGTCTGGGGAGGTTTGGGGAGGACGGGGTATGTGGGGGGAGGGGGGGGGAGAGACGGAGACGGAGAGGAGTGAAACAGTTAACAAACTGTAAGGGCTCTTTCAGCACTGCTTCTCAACACAACTTTACTGCCGCGTGGACTAATCCTAACCGTAATGACTCACTTCCTTTGTCTTGTAAACATGTTGTTTCATGCACATATTATCTATTACCCTGTACACAAAACCCATTGTGCACACACATAAACATACAAAGACACATTAAAGACACTTGCTCTACAACTGTTAATCTTGTGGTGGTCTGGGAATTTCAGTTTCTTTGACTGCTGCACAAACCAGTAGAGCTTAGGACCAGTATAGGACCTGATTTAATTTGTAGGATGAAATCCGATGTTTACATTTTAGGTATTTACCCCAACTGAACTCAGATGTAAATGCATATGCTATATTGATATACAGTATACACAGAGATGTATGCTTGACATGCAGAAAATACATCATGCCCTTTAAATCTCTATCAATTTACATTACATCAATTTACATGTAAAAGCAATTATGGTCTGCAAATGTCTTGCATTCCCTTGTTTTATATGAATGTAAATGATTTTTCAAAGCAGATTTGGGTAAATACTTTACTCCCACTACAAAAGAGGGCAGAAATACCGTGTATATATACAGATAAAGTTACACAGTTATAGTTATGTTCTTATTATACACAGCTGGAACTAACATCTTGCTTTGTTTTACATGTTGGCTTCACTGCAATATGACTAACAGGAGGTGGTATTCATAGAGAACAGAAGAGATTGGTTAAGAGATTGTTGGACACATGATGAACCTGAAGAAGCATGCTTGTTTTCAAGCAGAAAGTAGGGCACCTCCCTTGTCCCATACTGGCTTTGGGTGCAAGCATTAATAGTGTTAACAGAGACTTTTTTATTTCCGGTGATTTGAAATTGTTTTGCAAAATGCAATTTCACACTGGTGGATAACTTTATCAACTAAGTTTGAGGTCTCTGGAAATGTACTGGAAATTCATATCACAGTTGCTCACCTTCTTTTGGTATGCTCTTATATCATTCCACGGAAATTGATTTGTCATTTCGCCAAATTGCACCAACCATGGCATGCAAGAACACCGACACACAAGGATAAACAACCAAAAAAACAGTACATACACACACTGAACTCACCATGGCAAGGAGGAAGCGGAGCACCAGAAAGAAATAATAGTTTCCAGAAAACGCTACAGACACCCCAAACCCAAACTGACAGAGGCTGGTGAACATTAGGATCCTCACACGACCAACTCTGGAGGAGACAGACACCCAATGCAGGTAGAGAAACAGAGAGAGGGTGAAAGAGCGACAGAGAGATAAAGAAACTAAGTTAACAGGTAAGCAATGCATTAAATAAAGAAACATGTAATTGTCAAAGATGAGTTGGGACTTTCAGATGCAGCAGTCCAACATAATGCTGTAATCAAGGTATGATTGTACCAGACCAACATTTTGATGTAGGCATATATTACAAATTTGAATAAAGTTGCAGACACAAATGGTTTGTAATTTGTTTAAGTCACTGAAGTTCTGCTTTTGGTAGTAACAAATCATAATATTCCAGCATTGTGTGATGAACCCTTCACTTCATACCTTACACATTTGCCTCAATTCTACCTGTACAATATCTAACGCCAATAATTTCCTGGGCAGGAGCAAGGAACACGGCAGGCCTTGATAACCACTGCCATCAGCACTTTATCCTTACCTTATGGTTGGCCAACATCAAAGCAAGTATCCTCGACTGATTTTATCAGAAGTCCTACTTCTTTTTTTTTTTTTTTAGATCAATTTTTTATTGTTTTTTTTTATATTTTGAACATACAGAACAGACAAATACAATTGAACAAGAACAAAAACCCTCTCCCACCCCCCACCCTCTGCGGTCAAGGAAAACAAAAACAAACAAATAAACAAAAAACTAAAACAGAAATCACACCTTGCCTAGTCACTCTCCTCTAATTCTTGTGATGCTGAGGTCATTAGGACTGATATTTGTGCTGCTGCATTTTTCCATAGGTCTATAGTCGATGATTTGGCTTTGTTAATCCTTGCTGTAGAGAGCTCAAGCAGTTTTATACAAAGCGAGTGGGGGGGAAGCCAGCGTTGAGCTATCATTTTCTTGGTTGCGGTTGAGCCGGCTAGCCAAACTTTCTTCTGTCTCCCAAGCAGGTGTAATTTAGAGTCGTCGTTAAGTAACAAAACAATCGGATCAGTAGGAAGTCGACATTCTATCACATCAGATATTATTGATGTTGTTTTATTCCAGAACTCATGCACCTGTTCACACTCCCAGACCATATGCAGGAAAGTTCCAGTTTGTTCAGGTTGACAGAACGTGCAATTGGGAGTGGGAATGACTTTAGAGACGTATCTCTTCTGAGGAGTCCAATATGTCCTATGACATATGTTGAAGTGGAGCTGCTGGTGATTTGGGTTCTTGGAGCAATGGAAAATGTTGTCCCAAACTGTCTCCCAATTAATTGCGTTCCTCTCAGGGCTCAGCTCTCGCTCCCATTTCCTTGCTATTGGGAGTTCTCCTATAGATACTTGCAACAGTTTAGCATAGATCTTGGACACTAATCCTCTCACAGGAAAATCAACACACCATTTAATGACTGGGTGTGCCTCAAGATTATTTCCCCATGGCACTCCATAACATTTGAGGGCTGATCTTAAGCGCAGATACAAGAAGAAAGATGTCCTGGGGACCTCAAAACTAGCTCTTAGGTCAGAAGTCCTACTTCTAAATGCTGCTCTCATCCCTCAATCCCATCATCCACACCAACTATCCACTTTCCCTGCGTGACTGTCACTCTCATGCTCCCTCTCCCACATGCTTTATGCCTCCATGCTTGATAGGCAAACCAGTCCTGTGCTCACATATCAACCACTGAGCATGAGAGATGACAGTAATGAGGCAGAACTGCAACGATGTCTCCTAAAGTTATGACTACATGTGTAAAGGATTATAAAGGCTCTTACAGCCACTTGAACCTGTGCTCTTGTTTCCATGCACACGTGAAAAGAACTTCCTTATATGGTGAAACTCTACTTCATGTGACTTTCATGACATAATTTGCCTTGCCCAGTGTAAATACACATTTTAAAGACTTTACCCACCCCTTCTCCCCGATCCTTCATCCCCTGCTTACCTGTCAGCAATGTCTCCAAACACCAGCGCTCCGACCAGTACCCCCAGCATGAAGGTGGGCTGGCACATCTTGGCCAGCCACTCGTCCTCACACACCAAGTCCCAGTCCGTCACTATGCTTTGGTAAATTTCAGTGAGGTCGTAAACAAAGTTCCCATCGCAGGCTTTCACTGTTTTGTTTCCATCAAAGTCGTATGTAAAGTTTTTTGGGTTAATGCGCAGGGCACAGCGGCACCGGCTGAGCTCCCACTGTTCTCCTTCAGCCGTCCTCACCACCAAGGGCCCAGTGTCTGACTTGAAGATTGGCAGGATGTCTTCCAAACTAAATCCCGTCAGGTTACCGTATAGGACATCGGTGATGTTGCCGGGCACACTGCACACAAAGTTTGGCGTCTGCACTAGGAAGACCGAGGCCAGGTAGTGAATCCCACAGGCTATGGCCTGGAAGACTGCTGCAAAGTACAGACATGCCTGATATCTGAGAGAAAGAAAATGCATTAAACATATGCAGACATCAGAGCTGAAAAGGAGATGATAAGTGATTTGGCAACAATCATTTAGCTCTCCCATTTAACAGATAACTGCTAAAAGGTCACCTTAACAACTCATTGTATATCCATATAAAGCTCTGCCCATGTGCAGAAAAAATACAGTGATAAGTTTAAAAAAAAGTCCACATCACAAACTGCATTGGATTTAATAGAAATGTTGAGACAAGCTGGACACTGTTGGACAAGTGAAATGATATTTATATTTCTATAGCAACTTTCATATAATAAGGAGTGCTTTACAATAAGGTAATGACATGACAGAATGAACTGAATTTAAAAACAGGGATAGAATGCCATAATCAATTCAAAATAAGATAGAAACAAAACACCTGATAATAATACTAAAAATAAGATATGATAAGATGAAAAAAGAAAGATGGAAAATAAAACCTACTGAATAATAATAATAATAATAATAATAATAATAATAATAATAATAATAAATAATTGTAAAATATTCAAAGCAGTGCCCATATTTGCGGCATCAGTGTATTTATTTGACATGTAATGACATTAATTCAGCATTTTTTAACTTTTTTTTTCACAGAAACTGAAAAAATTGGAAAATAGTTACACTGACATTTTTAACTTTTTTAAAAAGAAAGAAAATGGGACTAATCATGGACTTCATAGAGAGAGAGAGAGAGAGCGAGAGAGAGAGAGAGAGAGAGAGAGAGAATTCAAAAATCTAAAAAGAGGACCCACAAGTTTCTCTGAGGTGAAGACTAGCCCCTCAGTAAGCATTTAGATGTGGTATAAATAAATGACAAAATGATCCAACGGCATTCTGCACACGTAATGAAATGTTGGAGCGACTGAGCTCTCTTTTAGTTAGCCTATTAGTTGTTTTGCCTTCAAAAACGCATTTGTAACGTTGAATAGAAATATCTTTAGACGTTGAGAAGTTAATTCCAAAGCTACTCAACTGGCAGTTGATGATTCTACAAAATAACCCGAATTAATTTACATAACAAATGAAATATGATAACTTAGTGAGTCTTTGATACCTATTGAAATGTCCGAGCTCGTCGAATATTCTTTCTACGGTCATTTTCTGAAGGTGAGTTTGTGCGTCGAGGCTCCCGGTACGTCTCTCTCCCAGGCTGTCTCGGGCAGCGGATCCTGAGCGCTTCAACGTCAAATAATAAACTGTGGCTTTCACTGAGCGGAGCGAGGGTAGGAGGGGCGAGGGTAGGAGGCACGCGCGCGCGCGCGCACACACGCACACGCACACGCACACACACACACACACACACACACACACACACACACACACACACACACACACACACACACGAGATGATGATGTTTTGGAGCTGTGTTTGTTTATTTTATTTTTTTTATTTAAACTTTATTTAACCAGGTAGGCCGTTGAGAACAGGTTCTCATTTTCAACGGCGACCTGGCCAAAAAAAGCGTAGGCGTGTAAGACAACAAATAGTTTCACATTCAATACAGTACAAAAATACAGAATACAAAATGCTACATAAAGTGCAGAATAAGTGGGCATTACAAATGCCGGCACGTAGTGAAGTGTAAGTAAGTCGATGGATGTGCAATATACATGAACAGAGTCTATATCAATGCTGAGAAGGTGTAAAGAGTCAATAAACAGTTAGTCTAGTGGTCTAGTTAGTGAAGTAGATCAGTTGTAACACAATGTATAGGAATAGACAGTCTAGATAAATGCTGAAGTGTAGTGGAGAGTCAAAATACAGTTAGTGCAAGTTGCGGTCTAATAAGTGATGTAGATCAGTAATAACACAGTAAGCAGTAATATGAATGCTGAATTTAGAGAAGAGACAATATACAGTTAGTGCAAATGGTGGTCTAGGTAGTGATGTAGCTCTGTAATAATACAATATGCAAAAATAAACAGTCTGTTTACATGCTGGGATGTAGTAAAGAGTCAGAATACTTTGTAATTTCAGTTTATTTAATTCTTTTAGTTAAATTAACATAAGTCATTTCAATTGTTGTCCTAAATATTCTGACAGTAACTGGCCCTTGAAGTCATGATAAATGGGCCCTTGATTACATCACACATTCCCATACAATGGAGCAATCATGTAAAGTGTTGTCTCAGTATAAGCCAGGTTATTATGATTGAATACAACACATTTGAACTAAAGTTGTTGACCTAATCACAGCCTGACTAGCTCTAATATAGTGATGTTGACGGTATCAGTCTAGAAGCAGTTTATTCTGTTGTAAGTAGCCTGCCGAAGGGCAACACTGGGCCTCTGACATCATGGAGCCATACTCTTCTGAGGTGTTAGCCCTGTCAGGATCAACCTTCTCAAAAGCCAATGAAACAAGCAGCTGCAGTAAATATGCCTGGCACTTAAGAATGAAGTGGCAATGAGCTGCTAAATTCATAATCATTACAAGGCCATAGTTTAATCTCTTAACCAACAACATGCTACCCTCTTTCTCTTTGTTTCACTCACTCTAAACCAGGGATGCATCTAATGACTATATTCATTGTCCATTAACGGGAACAGGAGGGGTCATGACTACCCTTCTTCTCCAAGAGGAGTTTTTACAGCTTCACTTTTAAAACTCGAGGTCTGAATCATGAAGAATATAAATAAAACTGCACATTTAATTTAGATTTAGATATGGTATAGCTTCTCGTTGATGTTGCTGTGCATCTCAATACATTTGTGGCTCGGAGCATAATTAAACTCCTTCTGTTAGTGTAGTTGTGTGCACAATACTGTAACGGCTGACAGGACACTGTTGTTCTGTGCGCTGAAGCACTGCAAAGGCTGTTGGTGCTGTGGGTTTGATTTAGTGTTCAGGTTTATCTACATGTAACCATGACCAAGACTTGGGTGGGGATTGCTTCTGGGCAATGAGGGTGCTTTCAATGTATTTGAGTAATATGGGAATTACTGTAACCCACAGATTGTCACAATATGGTGTTAAGGATAGCTGCCTGTCCATATTTGCAGCATGGAGTATTTGGGTAGGCTACATTACCCGCCACCCCTGCTTTGATTAATGATTGATATGTGCAGTAACTGTTTCTATATTGGCTTATTGCACCTCGCCTTAGCTGGATTCAGCCGGACTACAAATTGTGACAGTGTTTGCTTTTCCCATCACGCCGACTCGCCATCTGCACTGGTTCGTCCAATGAGAAATAAACAAACAGTAGAGGTGTATTAAAAATAAGGATTTATGCAGACTGACAATTTATAAACGTTCAAAATTAACAAAGGGTCTGCTTTTCAATATTCAATGTTTCAGGTGTAACATTTAAACATTGACAATATTAATGAGACACTGGTTTTATTACCAGCCCTTTTCTGGCCTTCAAATTGCCTTTTATTTTGAAGCCAAAAGGTTGTATGTCACAGGAAATGGAGATTATTATGGAGATTTATGGCACAAGCAGATGGTGTTGCCATAAATCAGACAGCACAAGTGGAGCTGTCATCTTCCACATGTAAGCTAGGCACTGGCAGTGGTGTTAGATACTGCAAACTGTAAAACCTTTTTTTTTTAGTTATAGCCTACTTATATATTATAAGGTATTCCTTGTAATATATAGGCTATATCAGTAATTTCATCTATTTAGGAGAAAGTTGACAGTGGGTTTGTGACCCCTGGAGTTTGATCCATTTTTTGAAGACTTGAGTTTTGACTTTCTGCTGACTTTAACATTTTCTCCGTCCTCACACTGACCTGTCAGCTTTTGTTTGCTGTTCACCTCGTTACTTGTTTCTTAAGGTATTGAGAGGACGCTGATAAAACTTTGCGCCAAGTGGACACTGAGGATAAAAGGTGCTGATCATTGTTAAGGGGTGAACGGTTGATTTTGTACATGTCCTGTTCTATTGTTTGTTGAAGGTGTGGAAGAAAGAAGCTTGTGCAGATGTGTTTTATGTTTTATGGCCTCATATGTATATACTATTATTCAGTCTGCAGTTACTGAATCAATCTGAGATATGTTATTAAAGTTTTGGAGTGTTCTTGTTTGCGATCAGATTACAGTGAAATACAGTTTTAAAGAGTGTGTGTGCAACACAATACATTACTTTGTGAACTGTGTGTGTGTGTGTGTGTGTGTGTGTGTGCTGAAAGCAAACACTAACACTCACCTGCTCCTGTCACAACTGGTTGCTTCCCAACAAGCAATAGGTTTATCCATGTCTCAGTTTGTTCTCCAGCCAGAAAAAAACACCCTTTATTTTAGTGAGCAAAGTAACTTATTTCAGTCACGTTCAATCCAGTTTTACTTGGTGTGCTGTGAAACCTGCATATCAGAGGACCAGCTGTTTGTTCACAAGATAGTGCCAAGTAAATCCCACGTGCACTTTTAACCTGAAGAGGAATTTTCTAGTCTTTAAACCTCACCTTGTATAGCCTTTAATCACACGTGCACACTCATGTTCAATTCTGGGTTTACCCTTTTCTTCTTGTAGTTTGGGTGTTCATTGTCTTGTCGCTCTTCCCTCCACTCCTTATTTCCATGGCTCGATTTACTTTTTGTCCTTGGCCTCTGACACTTTTCTTTAGTACTAAGTATGGGTATTTACAGCTAATATTTGTGCTGAGCCAATGGATCATTTTGGTCGAGGGGAGGAGAGCAAAGTTAGGAGTGGAGTGGAGTGGAGTGGAGTGGAGAGGAGAGGCCAAACAAAAATGCATTCCATGTGGCAGCTGATCTTGGCAAAATCCTGACAAATTATTACAGTATGTGAAATGCTGTCTACAGAGATAGAAAACATCTCCTGTGTTAAATCTGAAAAAGCCACAACAAAAACATAGTTTCTCTGTGTGTATGATACACAACATGTGTCTGACATTCCGAGTAATTTTGCTCATTTTTTTAGGAGAAAAGTTGGATTTCTTTGTGTCTTCTGTCCAAGCACAAAACAGAAACAGTCATGCATGCTCACCTTTAGGCAAACATTGCCACACACTGTACTGTACATGCACACACGTGTACAATCACAGAACATGACTGTATCATGGCACTGCTTAATGTAATAATGTCTGCATGAATCTTCAATCAGTTTAACAGGCTTCTTTCCTAATCCTCTCATTGGTTTCAGTACCATTACCAGTTCCATTACTATTTGACTTACATCACTTCAGGCATTCACAGACTCACTTTATATCTATATATAATATAGATATATACTATATATCTATTCCACATGGAGGAGATAAGTGTTCATTACTAACCACTGGGTGGCAGTAGAGATTGTCTGCACATCTCCCAGAACTGACAGAGGTAGATAGATTTGATTGATTCTTTTGTAATCGTCTTGAAGTACTAAACTAGGTGTTACTAAATTATGGCAATTAATACACTGTCAGAAATGTTTAATCCCAGAAAACTTCTGAAGCTAATGTTACTCCACAAATCTGATTTGGACTGATTAATAGAGCAACTTACTACAGAGCATGTTGCTACAGTAATAATAACAATATTTTACAGAGCAAAATAAAAGATCACAAAAAAAATATAGTTAGGAGACTGGGCTAGCTGGCTCGGCTGTGAAAAGTCAGTTCAAATTCAGTAATCAATAACTAGTAAATCCATTAAGACAAGTTTTATTGAGTTGTTAGCCTCATTTCTGTTGTAAATTACCACATTATTTCTTGTGTCTTTAACTAAACTAAACGTGTATTTTAAACCTGGCATACTTGTATGCATACAAACAAAGGAGCAAGCCAATATGTCCAGGAATATGTTAACGTTAATGTGCTGTCCATAGAATATGTTTCACTCTATGTCTGTTTTACAAATGTTTGTTGTTTATTGTCCTTGGAAACCAAACTGATTGTGAAACTGATCAGAGAATACCAATCCGATGCATACACTTATGTTCTCATTATTAGAGAGGATGGGGAAGTATTATTTCTTTTCCAAAGAGGGCAGTAGAGAGCTAATTATAAGCCAACCACAAAAGTTTGTCATTGAAGCTAAACAGCAGAAAGACGGCAGTCTTATAAATAGCCTGCATTTATTCTCTCAGATTTAGCCATGTCAGGTGCTCTGTGAAGCCAGGCAAATCCTAATTTCCACCCAATCGAAAGTGTTGTGAGCGGTGCCTTTCTCTGTTCAAAACTAATCTGCCTTGATAAATAGTGTGCCCTCTCTTAGTTTAAAATATCAATAACACATTTAATAAACGGGCTGCACAATGAGCTCTGATTATTCATTTGTTTATAAATGATGGCAGATTTAGTGGTCTTTGTGGGGAAATCAATGACAAAGTTATTGATGTAACTCAAGAAGACAATGAGGCCAGTGTTGGCTTACAAATACATTTTTGGAGAATCATTGCCAAGGAAAATAAATCACAGAAGTTGGTTTCAGTAAGTTGCCAGAGATTTCAAGAACTGATTTGTAACATGAAAATTAATTCAGGAATGCATACAACACTGGCTGAAACACCTACAGTATGCTCTATTTTGAGTAGTAATGCCTCTAATTGTTCTGTTTTAATGTTTGTGGTGTTGTAATGTTTTGTGTTCTACTTTTGTTCTTTTAACCTTTTTACCTTTTGTAAAGCTGATTGTAACCTAGGTTTTGAAAGGTGCTATAGAAATAAAACTTTACTTACTTATTTACTTACTTACTTACTTACCTATAAACTAAGAGGGTAATGTGATTAAATAGTGCAATTTCTTTAGTATGGTAAATGAGAACTGCTACCAGCAAAAAGTGAAACATGGTCAGAAACTGATCCTTGTAAGAAAATGTTTATGGAAATAAAACAACAATGCAAATCTCCGAGCAGTGTGAAATTCAAATGTTCCCAAAAATGTTTTATCATATCTCATTTTCATACATCTTGCAACCCAAAAATACCTTAAAATTCAGACTGAGCTGTCAGGATGGGTGAGAGCACCAGTTTGTTCGCAGATTCTGAGAGGGACCTGCATGGGCCCGTGGTGCAGGCCCTGCCCATATCTAGAGTTACACAGTAACCCGAGAGGTCTGTGGGGCGGGAGAGGGAGGGGGCAGAGCAAAAGAGGGGTGTGTCTGTGTGTGTGTGACATGAGTCTGACAAAAAGAAAAAGAAAGCAAATTAAATGGGCGTGCGTGCGTTTGGGAAAACGGGGACTTGAGAGTGTAAGGAGGGAGTTCCCAAAGTTTTTAAAGAGGACGGCTCACATTGTACTTTTAAATCTGTTTGCAAAGCCTCATGACACACACTAGCATGCACAAAATCATTCAGGTTAAGATGCAGGCTCACACATGTGTGATGGTTCATGAGCAGAGGGATCCTTGACATGTTTCATTACTGCTCTTGGTTAAATGGTTGGCTTAGGACCTGAAGGGAAGGAGAGGCTGGATGAGAAGAGAAGAGAAGAGAAGAGAAGAGAAGAGAAGAGAAGAGAAGAGAAGGAGAACTCTTTAACAAGAAGGATAAGAAGAATGGGATAGAAACAGCAAAGGGAAAAACAAAAGTTCTAGTTGAGATGGACTGAGACGAGCCAGAGATACAGAAAGGACATAAAAGTGGATAGACATGGGCAGAGAGCGACTCACCCGGGGATTGCTGCTGCGTTTGTGTGTTCTGCTCACTGCTGTGTGTGTGTGCGTTCATGTTTACCTGGAGACGCGTTGGCGGGAAGCACCTGCACCCCTGGGACGTCCCACCCAGTCTAGTCAGAACTGGGGCCAACAAAGCAGAACCAAACCAGAAGCGGAGGAGCAGGACAAAAACATCAAAAGGAGAATCTCTTATGTTCGAACTCTAAAGAAGGACAGCCAAGCTAGGAAGAGGGACATAAACAGAGAGGACCCCTCAGCACCATGCTGCCCACCTCTCCGCCCGCACAGAAAGGTATGTTTAATAACCCATCAACTTCTGAGTTCTTAATTGCTGCGATTAAGATTCTTGTAAGTTTATCTGATCCTAAATCAGTGTAGAAGGACACAGAGCGACTCAATAAGGAGCTTTCACTCCATCTCTGTGAGTCCCTGGCTTTAAACTCAGTAATCCCAGGAGGGTGATGAAGGAAGAACAGGCAGCAGAATCGATGCATGTTGCAAAGAGATTTTGTCACCCTTTTTTGGGATAGATATATACAATTTAAAAAGGTGTCAGTTAAACCCAAACTTCAAATCAAACCAACAAACACTCTGTTTTGTATCAGTTGCAAATCTAAACAAGTCTTACAAAGAACCATTCAGATGCAATGTCTGTTGGAGCAAACACAGCTATCCACATACACACACTCCAGGGGATTGGCCCTTGACCTGTGAAGGGTGTGTTAAAGCACCGGCTTAACAAAACTCCCACTTCCCTCTTTCTGTGCCTTTTATTTTTTTCTCTTTGATTCAGCTCAGCTATTTGCAATCCATCCATCTCCCTTTTGTTCCCTTTCACTTCCATTTTCCTTCAACCCTTCCCATCACCAACACACACACACACACACACACACACACACACACACACACACACACACTCCTGTACTTCTATACCTGTGAGGACACCATAATCATCATCATCATCAGCATAATGCATTCCCTAACCCTAAACTCAGCCATCATAACTAAATGCCTAACCCTAAACATTATCTAAACATAATTATAACCTGAACCTTAAAACCAAGTCTGAATGTCTGCCGGATGGATTTCCAAAAAATGTCCTCACTCTCAAGGTCTAAAACTCAAATTGGTTCTCATAAAGATAGTGTGTGTGTGTGTGTGTGTGTGTGCGCGCGCGCACACACACACACACACACACACACACACACACACACACACACCTTTCTTCTTGATCTTTCTTCTCTCTTTCAGTCCCTTGTTTCTTCCTCTCTACTGAATTTCTTCTTTCTGTGACTTTGGGGCAAGAAATGCTTGATTTAAATCTTTAATGACTTAAACCAACTAGAGACCGAGGAGCAACAGAGCTTGAGTTTTAAATGCTGTTTTAAAATCACTGCAAGGCTATTATGCAACATGGAGGGATGGACACTCATGCACCATCAATATTACATACTACCACCATATGCTCACTCTCCCTGCTTCTTAACACAACATTTGTCACATAAGATGCCCTGAAGGGGCCCTGATGAAATTTCTGTCATATGCTGCAGCCGTTTAACTCTCTCTCTTTCTTTCTACCTACACTCTTTTTCTTGCTTTAGGCTCTCATCTCGAAGATCACTGTTGCTCTTTTGCTCTGTCATGTTACCTTGTTTCCGTTCTTCGTGTTCTCATCCTCCCTCTTGCTTTTTCATCTCTCCTGTCGGTCTCAATTTTAAACTACAATCTTGCCTCCCACTTCTAATCCATATTACTCTTCGTTTTTCTTCCTTCCTTTAACTTCTCTCTCTCGCTAGCTCAGAGCCTGCTCTCTCCTCTCGGCACATATGCATCACAGATGAAATAATGGGCTGGAAAGCAGGACTGTTGCTCTGCAAGGAAGATGATGAGGACGCCTCAAGTGACCTTGATGAATAGAAATGGAGGGATTCAAGAGAACAATCCTATTGAAGCACAGTTATCAGTAGGAAAGTGAAAAAAATAGCGCTTTAGCATAGCATGCACAGGCTGATGCCTTCCACAAACACTGGGGGAAATTAGCTATATAAAGCTGTGCTCATGCCAATTAAAGTACTCATTAATTTTAGAATTTCTGTAATATATTAATGGGTTTGTTTAGAATAGCCTGAGTTGTTATTCAATGAGACTACAGCAGAAATGAGTCTGCAGACCTCCCAGACGAGATGTTTGGCATGCTATTTAAAAGGGATAGGGATAAGGGACATTAATTTAGGACAAAAGTGATCAAATGATTTGAAAAACAACATTAAATGTTATTAAGTAATTCTGTTACCCTGCTGTTATGTTTGTTTATGTTAACTATAGTATAACTGCTGTCAACACATTATGGAAAGATCAAAGTTTAATGTTGCTGCAGAGCATAAACAGAAACTGTTAGCTGCACCTCACTAGTAGCTAGAAATAAAACCATAATACTAAATAAAGTACCCAAAAATAAATTGAAGTTACAATGCTAAACGCTCACACATAAACACAAAATATAGAAGTACTACTGAGCTTAAAAAAGCTTATTCTTTGTCACCTGTTTATGACATTATATGTATATATGGAGTTTTATTTGGGTCTCAGTCCTGATTCAGACACAAATAAAACTCCATATCTGTCTTATTACCACTATCAATGTAGTTTCTTCACACATCAGTAAATAACATTTCCTCTTTCACATTACCTGGTTGATTGATGATCTTTTGACAGCACACCACAACTACAAGGTGACACAGCTTCACAAACACAACACCAGCTGCTCCGTTATCTTTGCTGCAGTTTGAAAATGCAGGCAGTTCAGGATTTTAAACTTTGAGGCTTTCTCTGAGCAAAATGAAGAGAAAAGTCATTGAGAAAGGCATTCAAGAAACTGTAGTGTATATAAGTGACGGAACAGACTGTTGCTGACAAAAAATGTCTCCCTTAAATAATTTGTGTGTGTGTGTGTGTGTGTGTGTGTGTGTGTGTGTGTGTGTGTGTGTGTGTGTGTGTGTGTGTGTGTCTCAGAGAGAGAGCCTATGGTCTGTTTTAGTGACAACCTATCTAAAGGAAATCTAATCTCTTAGCTGTCAGGCATCCACATAAATACACTCACACACATCCTCACACACATCCTCTTTAATCATTTACCTCTTGCAGGCTTTCTTCCCCGCTGAGAAAAGAGGAGAAAGTGATGAGTTGTTAAATAATAGACAGACATGAAATTTTTGAGCCAAACAACAGCAGCAAGAATGGCGGGAGAGAAAGAAAGAGAAGAGCAGAAACAGCATGCACTGATGACTCAGCCTCTTGACTTTAACGCAGTAATAAACTGACTACTGCCTCTACGTCACAGTGACGCACTCCAACGCATTTCTATCTCTATCTGAAAACTACTGAAAGCTTTGGAAAAGAACAGTAGCTGCCAGCAGCCACCAGAACTCGGCAGATGACGTTATATGCTATTTGCATGACTACGCCTCCTACACACACCTACTGCCATTGGTGGGGGAGGAAGTAAGTCCAACTGCTTCTTGTCAAAAAAGACTATATATAATAATAACAATAATTGGTAACCACTGCTGTTTCTACGCCATTCTGCAAGTACAGTATTTCTTTTGTCTTTTTGAAGACAACAAGTTCAGTTAGCATCTTGGAAGCAATTTATTCTTTAGTCTTTAGTCTCTTAAGTCACGCCTCCCATCACCTACCATTAAAAGAAACCAAACACAAACATGTCCAAATTAGTGTAGAAATGAATTATTAACGTTAAACTGCTACATACACATCCCTTTCATTACATATTCTCCCTGCCTGCTCTCCAAAGCATCCCATTTCATAGTGACCACACTGTGACAGTGTGAGCGCTGTAAGCTTTTCTACAGGAATTCTGTCCCAGCGACATTTAGAGATGTTTCCCAGATAGGCCAGCTCTCATTCACATGTTACATACACTCAATCTCAAAGCCCACAGGCACATAGACTACAACAGAGAAGCAAAGTGGCACCATGCATCCTCTAAGAAAGGCCTCCCAGTTTTAGAAGATTTTAGAACATGAAACACTGAGACAGCCCTCTGAAACGTCATCCAGTGATAAAAAAGGTAACCTGTGCAACCCCATGTAATAACTGATCTTTTTATCTTGTTGTACAGAGCCATACAGGAGGAGATAGCAGAGCAGAGTAGAGACTATCAGTTTTCTGTATTATTCTGTTGATGTTGGCAACAGTGACAGATTGTCAGAAATGCAATCTAGAGGTTCGTAAGCTTCCCTGACACGCTAGACAAAGAACATGAAAGGAATCCAGCAGAGGGGAATTATAAAAAAAACACTGTCATGGCTGTTAAGATGACTCTAATTCACTCTGTTTTGATAAAACAGAATACTTTTTGATTGCGTTAATTGAATCCACCAAAAACCACCAATAAGCCAGAGCACTTTAATTCAAATGATTTATTTTAATTAGATGAGACACAAGATCATTTATCCAAAAGGCAGGTATTAATTACTTTTGTTTAAATGAGCATCAGTGTGGTTCCAAATTAATACTTCGTTTCTAACGCTGATTAGTTCAGTGTTGGCATGAAGCGAGAACAGAAAATGCCACTTCGTGCTGTCTGCGCCAACCGCTGCCAGCCAGTATTGGGCCCCCAGTGGAATTTCAAATGCAAAAACCCAGTGACCTTGGAAAGCTGAAAGATCTCGGCTCAACAGAGTGAGAGGGAGAGAGAGGCTGTTAGTAAAGAATGAGAGAGGTTGACTTCTATAATCCCAAATGTGTGACTGGAGTCAGTTCTCAGGCATCTTTAACCTCTAGCTGGGGCATCTGGGGAACCAGGGAGTCACAAGAAATCAACGGCTGGGAAGCTGACATGTCACCTGCGTCACACTCAGCTCCCTGTTCTTCAGCTAAAAATGTCATCCATTACAAACACTGCCTAGTGCACTTGCCTTTCCAACTTGGGTTATTAACACATGTATATTGACTGACTATACTAAAGAGACTAAAAGTGAAGACTAAAAGTCTTCAAGAACCAAGAAAATGCGTGGCCTTTTACAGTGACATTTGGTGAAGCAAAACCGTATATGTCTATATTAACCAAATAGTAAGCTTTTCTTGAGTCACTGAATTGCCTAAAATGTAAATATAAAGCTAGAGAAAAATGTTGCAGCAGCTATTTTTTTTCCCCATGTTAACTTGTCATGCTCTTATAGGAATAGTTCAACATTTTTGGAAATACACTTTATCGTTGTCTTGACAAGTTATTTGAAAAGAATGATACCACTCTCACATCTGTCCATTATCTATGAAGCTACAGCCAGGAGACAGTTACCTTAGCTTCGCACAAAGACTGGAAACAAATAGAAACAGCTAGCCTGGCTACCTACAAGCAACCAAGTTGCAAGCAAGTGTTTTTTTTTTTTTTCCATGTGATTTTGTTTGTTTAATCCTTACCAAAACCAAAGGGTAGGAACGACACATCGTTGTTCTACGGGTTTACATATGAATATGAGAATGGTTTAAAATAATAATTATAATCATACTTTAGGACCGCAGGCACGCAGAGCGGAGAAATACCCGACATGTGTTTAGACATGGGAACCCTTTGATTTTTGGATGAAATAACCGCAGTTACATCAATCCTTATGCACACGCCAGCCACCCCGGAGAAGTAAACAGCTCCACAAAAGCACACAGCTTTATCCAAGTCCAACTAAAGAAAACAAACCGGCTTGGAATCTTTGCCAAATTATGGGGGGAAGAAGCACAAAGAGACCTTTCAGATAATCAATCACACTCTCTCTGCAAAGTTTATAGAAATATGACTATTTAATTGCCTTAAGCAAAGCTTTACGCACTTTTTAAACAAGAAAAACAGCTGAGAGTGTATCTGGAACACAGAAGATATTACTACTTGTATTGTGTCATAAATAGGAACTTTATGGATCCCAAATCAAACTTTTTTTTTAAACTTTGGCTGTGAAACTTGGCTGAGAAAAAGGTCTGTGGCTAGAGCTGAGACCTGAAAGCTTCTGATCCAGACTTTTAAATGTCGATCCATACAAACCCTGCCTCAAACAAAATGATCACAACCATATGTTGCAGATGGAAAAACAGAAGCCACTCAGTGCTCTTTATGTTATTGACTGAATAAACAGTGGGTCTGTTATGTGTCCTAAATGGTATCGGACAAAGACTCCCACTAGAGGGGGGAAAGTCAGTGTCAAACTGTCAAGTTCAGAGTCTCGATCGCACAATACTCTCCTCAGACACGGACGCCTTGTCTGGAACATTCCAGAAAATACTCAGTCTCCCTCCCAGCTGATATGAATGAGTGCATTGACCTCTGAAATGGAACGCCCTCGCTCCCATCTTTGCTACTCACTCACACTACCCCATCCATGTACATATACACTTACCATGAATACCTGCTAGCAAATGGCACTTTGTGTGTCACCAAAAAGCCTAAGGTTTGTTTGTGTTGCAGAAACCCATTTCTGTAGCATTTGACATGCACCTTAGTTACCTGCGTACCTTGGTTACAAAGACAATAGACACCACTTATCCCCAAAAGCAACAGAGAGGGCCAGTGAACTTGAAGAACAATCATCTAAAGAGCTTTTTGTTGCTCCAAACACTTTGGAAAGAATATGTCTGCCTCTCTGTCTCTTCTTTAGCACGTATTTGAAAGCTGTTAGGCCTACTGGCTGTGTTCCCACTGTTTTGTTGCGTCCTCCGCCACGCACCACGACACCGGGAGTGTCTTGCCTGCCCGACTCGCAGATTTACTTTACAGAACAATCGCGTGTCTATTAAGCTAGCATCTACCTTCCACTCGCACTCCTACAGTTAAACTCCATGCCTTCTCTTTTCTGGTGTTGTCTTTATAAAAAAAATCTGTGATGTGGTAGATTATGTTTTTCAACCTCCAAGATGAATCTCTCGTCATCCGTGGTGTTGAAAAGGAGACATATGATATTGGGGGGGTGTTTTGGTAAATTGACTGGATAGTCTCGCTGTTTCACTTCCTGCCCGGCTGTCCGAACGCCCCGCTGCTCACGTTAAAATAGACCTGGTTCGTATATTTAGCGTAGCGGAGAGCCGCACGCTTCTGGGACGCGCCGTGGCGCTGCTGGTGGATTATCAAACTTTGACTTGAATGGCCGCGATTGCTTGCGGGGCACGCCACGCGTCCGGAACACGCAGACGCGCCTGGTGGAAATTAGGGGTGAGCGATGATGAGAATAATATACATATGGAGAGGAAGGCACATATAAGTGACATGAAATTAGAAACACAAGCTGAATTCTTGTGGAGACACTACTACTCAGTAATAATGTTGGCAGGATTCTAACCTCACAAAACAACCATGAATATTGACAATTATGCTATGACAATGCGAGAATATAGATCCCCCCTTGGCATCTCTTTCAATTTCTTTCCATTTTCATATTCAGTAATCATTTATGTGCAAGAAACAAACAAGACAAAATGGCAAGAAAAGTAAAATGATGAGCGCAGAGAGACAATTACCGCCTGTCTTTGTCCATCTCACTGTCATTCTCTCGTTTTTTTCAACTCTATCTCAGGAAGTGGATGTCATATGGTGCTCAGCTGGCTCCCTCAGCTCTTCCCAACTAGACATCAAACACAGATCTCATATCTGGGATATTGTCCAGGAAGACAGGCACACACTTGCATAGATTGACTCACACTCAGACACACACACATGCAGGTTTTTAACTGCAAGCCTGTTAACAATAAAACACCATCTGTCTCTTGAGATGCTGACCAAGAGGGCCCGACTCAAACACGATATGATCAAATCAGACAGCAACGTGTCTTCAGCGGTGTCGATCACCTTTTCTCTAAGCTGCATCTTCTACACAACCATTTCAAGCCATGTTGTAGTGAACGGGAGCATCTGTATATTAGGGCTGCACAATGAATCGCAATTGTATCAAAATCGCAATATGGACTAGCGCAATATCCACTAGCGGGGGGCTGGGGCGCAATATTTGTTAATGGCAAAATATGTGTCAAACAAAAACAATTCAGTAGCCTATTGTGCTGCAGAGATGTCCCGGCCTACAAATTGTATCCTACGGACTAAAGAAAAAATCTTTGTTTGGTACAGATCCTTGCAAAAATCACACTATAATCATTGTAATTTATTTTAATTTTAATAATTTTCGTTGAAAATGAGAATGATACAAAAATGAGCATTCCCTCCAATATCGTGAATCATATCACAATCACAATATCAGTCAAAATAATTGCAGTTAGATATTTTACTCATATTGTGCAGCCCTACTGTATATGCCTGCATGCATTTATGAATGTGTGCATGAGTGAGGTTACCATGATGTGAATAGAAGGGGACTGTGTTTCCAAGGCAACAGCCAGTCCTAGTACAGATATTTAAGTTGACTGCATATGCCATGACAAGTCAAAGGACTTCAGGGAACACGCTGGCTTTAATGTGTATGCGTGTTTGTATATGTATGTGTGAATGAATATGTGTGTGTGTGAGTGATAAGAGCATCTTGTTTTTGTTGTTAACTGGAAACCACACGTAACTGATGGAAATCTATTAAACCAAACCACACACAGCTGCCTTTCCTTTTAAAGCCATTAACAACTGTTATTCCCACTCTGGCTTTGTATTTGATCATGTTTACAGCAAAAGTAAACAGGATGTTGTTGTTCTATCAGCTAAATGCATACCATGTAGTATACTTGTAATACCTTGTATTAAATGACAACTCAAACCATTTAAAGAAAAGCACCCTGTCCTTTCATGCTACTATTATCTGATGAATTAGTTACATTTGACTTGTAAATTGTCCTCATAGCTGTCATTTAGTCATCTGTCATGCTACTCCTTCTCTCGGTCCAGCACAGTATATTGAGGATGTTTGTAATGATGCACCTGGAACAAAATACAGGAAAATGTTGAATGCTTTGCATTGGCATTATGGTTAAGCACTGCTCACAGATCAGCTTTGACTTAAGCTAGACAGACACAAAATGAGGCTGCCATGTAAGTGCTGGCACAAAGTGCTGAGCGAGAATGGGCTTGCGCTGGTCTTCGATCAGCTTTGTATTGTGCAGGATGAGGAATGAGAGTGTGTGTGTGCCGTAATGTAACAGTGTATGGCGCATGAATGCAAAGCCTCAATGTCGAATAATATTCAGAGGTTAATTTAACTGCACCACTGTGCAATAAACATTTCTAGGATTGTTTCAATCATTTTCTAACTTCTTTCCCTCTCTCTCTGGTAAATGCACACCAGATGTGGGTTCATTAGATTTCTCCTACAAAGTAAAAGCAGAACAGAGAGAATTCTTCATCCTTCATCTACACCATCTGTGCCTCAACCTCCAATTTCTCTCTCCTTCTCACAAACACTTAACTTCAACCCCCCTGCTCATGTATCTCTCCACTCCTCCACAGGCTTCTTCCTCCACAGCATCACTCTGCCTTTGAGACTGAGGCTAAACTCTTGAGATTACCGCCTTTATTAAAAAAGATCAGCGTAATCCTCTGCTTTAATTCTGTTATACCCTCTCTGTCTCTCACTGTACTCTGGCAGTGAGCTGGGATTGGCCGCTGAGCCAGGCCTGCCTGAAGAATAGAGATGACACTGCAGGAAGTGCAGACAGCTGGGTCTGGTCCGACTGCCAGTCTCCCAGATTAGTCAGAACGATAGATTTTAGTAAAGCTGACTCTTTGTGATTTTCCTTTATGTATCATACAGTCATGCTGTCAGTATCAATCTTTTTAATCTATACTTTTTATTACGCTTTTAATATAATAGTTGTCAATGTTTGGTCTATCACTAACTGATATTACACAATATGCATTAAACATATACCAAAATCTAATCTGTCATCATTTCTCACCTGAATAACTCACAATAGTGCTGGGCGATATGGCCAAAATCTTCTATCGCAATATAGGTAATTTTATATTTTGATACATATCACAATATAGCATGTTTTCTGGTAATCCAATCTATTTTTGTATACTCCTGTGTTATATAAATACTTGACAAATGAAAAGTACCAAGAAATTTCTTATTTTATTAAGAATTTTAGTGCCAAATGAACATAACGTGCAAGAATCAGATCGTAAAGCGTCGTCCAAATGATGTAAATACAGCCTCTGGCTTTTCAACTTCACAGAAGAAACAATATAGAAAAATATCGTCATGTAGTGGAGAAGACCAAAACATCATTGTTCATATTTATCAACTAAGTATCAGATGAAATATCTGACAACTGTTCACCTGTCTGTCAATGCAGTTATGTAAGTATTAAGTAGGTTTTATTTCCAAATGAAAAACTACTACTACTGTGAATTTGCTTTTGCCTTTAATATGATAGTATTTTTATTTTAAAAGCAATGAAACTTCACCTTGTGATTGTCACATTGCACCAAAGATCTGAGCATCACAGAAATAAATTCATTTTTCTCTTAATCGCATTAGCACAGCCCCCTGGAGCACAAGTCTCTCTGATATAGTCTCATGGGTTCACCAACTCCTAGAAATCAGGAGGCTAATGTGAATCAGCCACCTGCTGTTTCATTAAACCACAACTTCTCTATCTGTCCTCTTGTCCATCACGTCTTGACCTTCATTTGGGACAGAGGTACTGTTGAGTTTTTACCCAAGCTGTCAGGAAAATATAGCCTGTCAAAGAACATTTCCTAACTTGAAGACACTCCAGTGTTAGAATTATATTTCACACCCGTTAAACTGAAGGCTTTGACCTCGTTACTGCACAGATTGGTGTTCTTTTTCTGAAACGTCTGGACTCTGCTGAGAGCAATTGCAAAAACAATGAGCAGCAGGTATGACACTCAGCCAACCCTAGCGCTTTACCAACAGACGGGGCCAACTTGGCAGCACTCTGTCTGTGGCCTTATGGTTTCCAAATGGGCAGACACAGCTCACCTGTGGCTGGCTCCTCCATGACATTTGATACACCAGCGACAATTTGTTTACTCCAGCACTGATTGTGCTGGGTCCACTGAGACGCTCTGACTACAGTGTCATCGATAGTTATGTATCGGAAAAAAAAATTTTTTTAATTCTTGGTGGAAATCCATAAACAAGTGTAGAACTCTTATTCTGCCATCACAGTGAGGTAGATTTCCTCCTTCGTTTTCAAGTCCATCGCCCCCTCTACCTTCCACTCCTCCTCCCTTCTTCTCACCCTCCTTCATTGTTTTGGCAGACAGTCCTCTCTTGTTTTATCCAGTCATCTCCTGTCCACCCATCCATTCTCTTCTCCCCGGGGGATTATTCATGCTTGGCCTGGCTACTCACACTTCTCTCATACCATGGCTGAGAGGCACAGATCCAGGAACACACCCAGCGCCATCAAGACATGCAGGCCATGCATAAAGGCCCAATAACAGAGCGATCAAAAAGGGGGCAAGGATGTTAAAAAAATATATTTTTAAATCCCTAAGAAATAAAAACAAAAAAAACAGGAAGGGCAAGAATGTATCAGGATAAAACACTAATGAAATACAATTTAGTTATTTTTATTTTACCTCAGGTAAAATTGGTTCTATTAACTTTGCCTCCAGATGAATTGAATGAATCATCTCTTTCTTTAACTGAGGGTTCACCTGCATTCAGTGATCACACTTCAAACCCTTTCAGGTTTCAGACTGTCACATTTAAACAAAAGAAAACGACCACAACTTCTACTGTCCACACTACACAATTAACTTCAACTGCTTTCAGTGCTTAGAGTTAAGCCAATTGTTACAACCTGATGTCTAGGGTTAAACCGGACGCAACATAACAGGTGCCCCCCCCCACTGTTCCCACTCCCAAACATGGCCAGGACAAAGAATTTCAAAGTAGCAGTTTCTATTTATTTCAAAGATGAGGCCCCAGCACAACAAACAAAACAATTCTAAAGTCAAACTAAATTTACCTAAACCAAAACAAAATGTAAAGAAAAGACAAAGCTCTAACCTAAGCTTCTAATAGCAAAACAGGAGAAAAAGGGAACAAACAAAAAGGACTTCTCACTCCTATCAGACTGCTACTAGCAATATAAGACAAAGAAACAATGTATTCACAACTAAAACAAAGTGGCTGAAGGATAACAAACCAAAGAACTCAAAACAACCATTTTCACTGAAGGCTGTTAACACTACTCACAACAATTTGGTACACAAGACACAGGCACATGTTGGGAATGGCAGAGTGAAGAAAAGGGGAGAGCTCCTGTCCGATGAGGCTTAAAATGGCTGCTGTCCACCAGGCGACCAATCAGGAGACAGCAATCAGCTCTGCTGGACCAATCCAGTGTGCGCACCTGTTATCCATCACCTGTGTACCCTCAGGAGATCAATTGATATTGCAGGGTGAAAGACAAACTACAAAATACAGCTGCTTGATAGTGCAGGGTGAAAGACAAATTACAAAATATGACCCCAGGGTCATAACACCAACACTTTAACTGAACTGGCATTGTTTTCTGTCAGGGCTGCGACTTTTAACGGACACTTTCACCACCTTCTCACCTACGCTTTAACTGAATCATCAACTACTTTCAGCACTTTCACTTCAACTAATTAAATTTAATTTAATTTAGTGCTTAGTAACTTCTTTCAGCCCTTCTATTTTAACTCGCACTTCAATTGTTTTTTTGTTGTAATTTAACGATTTCAAATATTTCAATTGTACATTTTCAGCAGCAAGCAGCACATATTCTGTGGAAATGTTCCCTTGTCTGGTTGCCAAAGGCATTGCACCAACACTTTTCAGTTTATACACTTGAACTTACACTAATGTCTTTTAGGACCTCCACTTCAACTGATCCCTCATGCTCAATTCATCACTTGCTTTTAAACCGACATTTTAACTCCTTTCAGTACTTGAAGGTAAAACTGAGTCTTCAATTTCATTCACACTTAAACTTCAACTACTTTCAGTGCACATTTTCAGCAGCGAGGACACATACATTTTCTTCAGAAGTTGTAGCCTTTTCCTGTTCCCAATATCATCGTACCAACTTAATCAACAATTTAAATTGTCCATCCTTCTATTCATGTCAAGGCAACTACCTGAAATGCTCATGCTGATGATGTTGTTATATCTAATGTCATGGGATTAAGGTCTCAACAGCTGAGGCTCGACAGTTCTGATGATGTTCTGTGAGTTTGTTATTAACACTGCTTACCTCTGCTGCCCCTGAGGCACTGATGACTTGTTGTTGCTTGACTGAACAAGGGGCTTAACACTAATCTCATCACTGCTACGTGATGATTCAGCAGTTAGTAAGAGCTCATAGACATGTATATTATAAAGCGTGCAAAGAGACACACAAAATCTCTTTTTTGATTTTGGAGTTTTAGCGCAGTAAAAAAAATTGTTGTTAGATATTTTTTTAACAAATAACTTCACATGAAGCGAAAAATAATTGCAGCCGCAAGGAAAACAGACTTGGATAGAACACCTGAGTTGTATGAGCCTGCCTCTTTACGAACTGCCTCTTTCTAGTAAAGTCTTTGAACAAGAAACCTTGGATGCACTCCCCTTCCGTTGGCAAAAACTGCCAATATTTCCATTCCTTCTCCGCCATACATTTCAGGGAGTATGTGCAAGCCTTTGACCCTCACTCTGTCCTTTCCTTCTCCCCTCTATGTTCCTATTCAACCCCACCTTCTACACTGCAAACTCCCAGTGAGTCCATTGTCCCAGTTATCTGCCCTCTGATCAGCAGTCCTGTCCCAACCTGTACTAGGCTGATGTATGGGGCCTGATAGCTGAGCTTAGCAGGGAGGACTCTGTAAGGAGATGAAAAGGGCAGCTCGGAGACAGAGAGCTCTGGGAGCTTTCAGAGTCACCGGGATGTAGAAATGTAGATGTAGGTAGTTATTTGTCTACGTGAAAATGACTCCCAGACCGACAAGCAGTCTTTCTGTTCTCCTGTTCTCTTCCTCTAATACTGTATTTTTGGAGCAATGTTGATTGGAGGTGGAATTTCTGTTTTCTTGTTTTTGTCGGGGATTTGTGTCAGATTTTGGCCTTTGCAAAAGAGTTATCTGCTATGAGATTTGAATCTGTGGAGGCTTAGCCATAGGTAAAAATCAGAAGAAGGTTTCTGTACAGAATCTGTATAGTCCTGTAGCACATTAATGATGAAGACATACATTTATTTGATTGAGCTCTCTGTTCAGTGGCAATGATTAGCATGAGCATTACGCTGTGATGTTTTGTCCAAAGGTACGTCTGTGGCCTGTTTATGCGACAGCAAATCAGGAAAATCAAACTGAGGAAAACAATAGCTATAGACTGAAAGCCACACGAGCACATCCATCACCCTATTTGTCCTGCACGGTAGTTATGTTAACCATGCATCACAGGTGCAATTATTTTAAAAAGAGACACCGAAGACAGAGAGTGGCAGACAGATCGAGAGAAACAACGAAGAGAGAGAAATAAGATGCAGAGTGTTAGAGACGGAGGAGGGAAGAGAGAAAAGGAAAAAGAGAGATGACATGATGGAGAGAGAGGAGATAAAGAATTGTGGCACTGCGAAATTTCAAATGTTTTGACACGCTGCAAATCGATTAAAGGCTGAATGCCAAACAGTGAATTGCGTGGATCAGGCTCTGCAGCCATTAAAGGGACAGCTGATTCTCTGTGTTGGCAGGTCCTGGATTAGTATCACTGGAGGAGGAAAGTACACACATGGTGCTGCCATAGATAATGTATTAGCAGAGTGCTGTGAGTGTATGTTATGTATGTATGTTTTGTTGAAATCAACAGTGTGATCGTAAAGTAAAGTATCTGAGCTATGATGGCCATTGTGTTGAGCCTGCAGTTACAAAGCTGAACTGGAGGGCATAACTGTGAGTAGAGAGATAAAGAAAAAGAGGCATGAAACATGTGTGAATACCAACACAAGAATATTTTCCTTAACAGACCTGATGTCACCATAGCGCCCTTTACAGATTGCTCACCAGATGTGCCCACAGCATTGAACAAACTCAAACATGATCCTGTTCGCTAAGCCAGAAATGATCTGTGGATAACTGTGGAATATCTGAAAATAAACTGCAATGCCCATAAAACACTGATGAAGGCAGGAGCGTCACGGGCAGGGAAGCACTCTATCGTGAAATCACCCAAGATAATTTATACCGGGGCTGCTAATGAACACATGGTAATGGTGTTTGACCCAAGAATTGATTGTGCACCCAGCAAATGCATCATCAAAGCTATGTCCCTCTTTTTCTTTTCTCTCCATCTCACTGCCTCTCCTCTAATCATAAACAGACACATTCCTGTAGAAACGAAGCAGGCTGTTAAGCACAGCTCTGCCAGGTTTTAGGAATGTGATCATACAGCAGCAATGAGCTGCTACAGCAAACTGATGGTGAAGTCTTATTTTTCCACTGTGAAACACAGCTGGACTTTCTAAAGTAGATTCTGTGTATATGTACCTTGCAGCACAGGATGTATGAGAATAAATAGCAGCCCCCATTTTACCAAAATAACAATGGAAGTGAACTTTAGCAGTTTATTTGTCACTAACACACAGGTGGGGGGAAAAAAACCCTCCAGTGAGCACATTGTGACCTAGTTCCATCAGTAGCTATACACAAGTGGGTTATAATACCTGGAAGAATAAAGCTCCCTTTGTTGTTGCCCTTGCACTGGATTTCTCTTGAGTGGCCTACTTTGATTTTAGCTAATTTTCAATGTTGTTTTCATTGTTAATGATCACGTATGTTTGTGACACTACAGACTCCTCGGTGGCATATAAACTTGGAGCACTGGGCCGGTGAGAGTCATTCTCTGGAGGATGAAGCTAAAAGGTTCCTCAACTACATCACAACACCACAAGTGAGTTATCATTGTTCCAGTTGTGCATAACTACTTTTTTTATTCCATATATTTGTAAGGGACCATGTACAATATTAAAAATAAAATAAAGTGTCACTTGCAGTGGTGGAACGTAATGGCAGTAAGTGCATTTCCTACTAATGCTGACTGCCCAAATACACTACAATGAATGAGTACAGTACAATCTGATAAGGAAGATTTGCGGAGCCGATATGAAGATGCAACAGTGTTATGAAAGTGTAAAACAGAAAACAGGATTGTTGGTTTCTTCTTCTTTTCTCAATTTACTCTGCTGATTTTATGTGAAGAGAATGTCTTTACATGGTACAAAAAGTATTGTTTTTAGACAAGAGCTGTAAATTCAGTTAATAATAACAGCTTAATTCTTGGCCTACAAATGCTCAGTTTTGATCTTGTTCTGCTGTTAACGTGGTATCTTGTTTTGTTTTTCTGTATTTTTTTCTGTGTGATATTGGCTGTCCGTGATGCTTTGCTGCAAGCAGTGTTCCATCAGGGAACACCACATATTAAACTTGCATCTGACTTTTAATGTTTAACAAAAGATAACTAAACATTGTAACCAGATGCATAAATGTAACACTAAGACTGTGATTTGAAGATGAATAATTGGAGTAGTTGTTGCTATTGAAAGTTATTTTGACAGGTCTTTGTTATGTATATCAGAGCGAGCATGTATCTATCAGCCCATGACTGAGCTACACTGGCACCTCTTTCACATTCAGCTCAGTCAGAGAGTATTTGTCTTGCTTGACAGCACACACATAATTCATTACTCTATTGATTACCATACAGATGAAACTCACAGCCCCTCTATTCATACTTAATCAATGAGATGTTGCGGTTTGTTTGTTGGCTTATGTCAGTATTAAATTACTACAAATCGATGAAGATGTTCAGCATCATAATTTGAAAAATATCAAGGGATTGAGAAAGCCTGGACTTCTGTGCCCTTGTCCCTCTTGCGAAGGTAATGCAAAGACACAGATTGATTTTCACTGTCCAAAACATAGGACATTTTTTGGATTGCTGAGTTTTTTTTACTGTAATTAATTTTGGCTTGGGGATAAATCAGCTACTTATCTTTTTTGCTCACACAATATAGCAAGAACACAGAGTAACCCACTCCAAATGACTAAGCAAACGTTCTATATCTTTCACAAAGCAGACATTCAGCTCATAATGAATTTGCTGCAGGATGTGTGTGTGTGTGTGTGTGTGTGTGTGTGTGTGTGTGTGTGTGTGTGTGTGTGTGTGTGTGTGTGTGTGTGTGTGTGTGTGTGTGTGTGTGTGTACACGTGTGTGCAGCCAATTTGTGGTTGTGAAAGAAAGAGACAAGGACAATAACAGAGAGAAAGAGATTGTATGAGTGTGTTGAGTGTGTTGTGTGTGTTGTGTGTGTTGTGTGTGTTGTGTGTGTTGTGTGTGTGTGTGTGAGAGAGATTCTGTTGAAGGGAACTGTCCATCATGCACACTGACAGGCGAGGGTGGAGGGAGTTGGAGGGAGCATAGCAGCATCCTCAGCTGTAATGCTGACTGACACAGTGCCTGGTGGAGCTGTTACTCAGAGAGATGGCCTGCGACACAACTGTCCAATCAATAGGCGTCAGTGTATCCTGCATGCATGCGTGCACCAGCACACACACATAACAGGGAATTGTTTCTATAAAAGTATTTTTTAACAGCATTAAATGTACTGTGGGATTTTTTTCTGATTAGATTAACAACAACAGGTAGTTACTGTTCACTCATTATAATGTGTGCTCAATGAAAACAGGTACATTTTTACTGCTCAGTATTCAGTGAAACAGCAGTCAGCAATTCAATGCCACTGATAAGTCTGCAGATGTGAAGTGGCAAAATACTCAGGAGTGATATTGCATTTCATTGCACACAGTGCATTGTGTGCTGATGAACGCTTTCAGCTGGAACACATTAACAATGACAGGCATAATGAATAGGGTTTCAAATTCATTTAAATACATTATTGCGCCACCCACATGTACAATACTTTTCTTGTGCCCTTTACAACAAAGACAATTCATCAGGTAACACTGCACTTGACTCAGCTGGTCCCTTCCTGCCTGACCTGTCTGTCACTGAACACTCTGCTTAGAGAGGACCCGGCACAGAACTGATGATGGCGGCTGCCAGGCAGACCTGGTAAACACATATCAGACATCTGGAAGGAGCACGGAGTAGAGCCGCTGCTCCTTTACGTTTCCCAGGAGGAGCTGAAAAACGTTGCTGGGGATACGGACATCTGGACTACCTTGTTTAGCCTCAAAAACTCAAAAAGCCACAGCAAGCAAACCATGCCTAAGAGGTTTTTAGGAAGCTGTCTAAAAGACTAACTCACTTCACAAGGGGACTTTGGTGTTGTCTGAGAATGTAAACATGCAGAATTAACAGTTTCAAATGTCAATTTTAAATAAACAATAGATGTGATTTTAAAAGAGGCTGGCATGCAGTGCTCATCGTTCCCTAGCGACAGAATACTTTTGGAAAACACTTATAGTTTTGCTTTTATTTCACATTTACATAGCTGTGAAACATTTTGCTCAGGCTTTATTTCAATTAACCTGAACGAACTCTGTTATCTGTGTTAGACTCGATAATACACACACAGTAAGTAATAATATAATAATAATAATAATAATAAACCTCCACACACACACACACACACACTTGTACACATGCAATCTTGTTTACACTTCAATGGTGTACAGTCAAACCATAGATTTATGTTTCATATCATCATGTCCGAGCCAATATTGTTCCTTTTTCTGCAAACTGAATCTCTGCAGCAGACAGAGCTTAAAGTAACCAGCAAACATTTGAGCAGCAGCTCCTGCGCTAAAGCTTAGTCACTTATATAACTGCAGATGTACACACAACCAACACACTCACATGCATGCACATGTTTACTGTCTGTATGTACACAGTTTATGCAGGTGAATGCTTTATATAAACATACAGACACTCACATGAACACACTGATAGTCAAACCTGCCAATCTGCGCTCTCTGTATGAAATGTTAAGTATATAAAGAAGGAATACTTCCACCTCCTCCTTGTTAATCATCCATTCTATCATTGCCCTGTTCTCTCACTATACTGCTGAGAGACTTGGCAATGTTGCTGATGCATCCGCCCCAGCTGCGCAACATGATGAATAGTATGCATATCGTTGCTCAACATTGGGGCCCAGACACACACTAGCCCAGGGTCAAATTCAGTTGCAGTCTCCAGGGATTTATAGCATTTGTGTTAGGATATTTTGAGTAAAAGATCAGGATAGTTCAAGGGGTGTCAGTCAAGCTGCCACTCTTGACTTTTAAATGCTGATGTGATTGTTTAAACTCCCAAGTACGCATTTTTTGTCCTATGTGACTAAACATACCTGGTTAAACTAGACCACTCACACACACTCAAAAAGCCAACTATCCGGAACAGAATTTGTCAAAAGCAAACTCAGTAAATAACTCAATATTGGAAATGGCTGTTATAATATGTGTGTGTTTTTATATGTTCAGGTGTCGTGTGCATCATTGGCCCATGAGGAAGCTGCTCAAGAGGGGACCAAGGGAGCCTGGGCTGCATGTCTGGACCCCAAGTACAGCCTGACCCACAGAATACAAAGCAAACACTGCAGGGTTTACTCCTTTGGGTGCGTACAGACAAACAGTCACTCACGCCTTCCAGTGAATACATTAATTCCCTAACTCAAATCTTTACCATCACTACCATATGTCAACCTTTATTCTAACATAAACAGAATAACTTTCTACAAAATAAAAATCTACAGTCTGTACACTAGCTTTGTGACAGGCTGCCATATACTGCATCTGTAGAGCAACGGGGTTGTTCACAACATTGTTTTCAGACACTCAGTGAGTTACCGCAGATGCGACAGTAATTCAGAGCATCTGGTTCTGTGTCAGGCTGTGATATATGTAGGCACAATTGCGGCTGTTATCACTTCACCCGTGATAATTCATATTTTCTAGGGTTTTCACTATTTATTCATTATTCACTATTTCATCAAAGAATGCAGTCTATCTTCCACACAATAGAGGAGGGATATCTCTGTCTCCCCTGTTGGCCTTGTCTTTTATTTATTCCTATTTCAATAGCTAAATGGTCACTGAGCCTATATTTATTCAAGGTATGTCTTTCTCTGACAAACTAGAAATATTCAGTTTTTTGTTTTTTTTTGTGTGTGTTTTTCCTTGCGTGGTTATCTCAGTATTCTGGACAATTTAATTTGTTAAGCAACACTGTAATGGGGCGGCCTCTAGCTCACCCAGTAAGAGCGTTCGCCCCATGTTGGCTGAGTCCGACCTGCTGCCCTTTGCTGCGTGTCGTCCCCCATCTCTACCCCCCTATCCACTGTCACTGTATAATAAAGGGAGAAAAAAAAAAATCTTTAAGTAACACTGTAATAAGAGCAAAGCTAATCCTCTGTCTGCCTAAACTATACCTCTAACATCCACTTGGAACGTCACATCCACTCCACCTCTGCTTCCTCTCCTTGAGTGGCAAGTAATCTTGAATGGAGTCAGCCAGGCCACCAAAGTATTTGACCTTCTTAAGATTGGAGAGTCAATAAACTCCCAGTTGGCTTTGTGTTGTGGATCAGCTCGGCCCGGTTTCTGCCCTGCTGGACCTCTGCTGTGCTGAGGTGCTGCAGAGAGGTCTAAAGGATTTTTCTACAGGAGAGAGGGAGCTTATTAATTTGACTGATGAGAGACAGCCCAGGTGTGCTGGCATCGAGGCAGGCAGGACACAGATACTGATGCGGGAGGGATGGGGGGGGGCTTCCTGCCTCTCTATGGAGAAGGGTCAGGGGTCAAATGGAGAGATTAAAGAAAATCTGATATCCTCTGGCTGACTGATGGGAAGTCACTCAAGCAGGCATGCACCAAAAATAAAATGAATATTATGCGTCCTCTCAGTGATTTATGCAACATTTTAACATTTGACCTGAATATCAACTTGGGAAAATGTGACTCACAGGTCTGACTTTTCACGTCAACGAAAGCCGCATTGCCATTTTCGCTTCCATCTAACTGATCCCTTAAGACCTCTGGAATGAATTAAATGTACGCTTAGTCGACCCTCAACTCTGGCTAATGCGACAACAGTGAGTCGATCTAAAAACTGAAATTCTATGAAAAACTTCATGAGTAACAAAAGAAAAGTCCTAAGAGCCCGGTAAAACAGTTCAACAAGGCAAACTGCTCTCTGAAGTTCCAATTTTCTGAACAGCCCAAGTGATCTTCTCCTCCCTGTGTCCCATATCTGACCTAGATTCATAGCACGCACGCACGCACGCACGCACGCACGCACGCACGCACGCACGCACGCACGCACGCACACTCCTGAATCCATGCCAGATATGCTGAATATTCTATTCTCAGGAGACTTGTGCTCTGCTGTACAGGAAACTCAGAAAACCCTCTACTACAGTCTACTGCTGCATTGGCTTTAATAGAAATGCCAAATACTATTAAGTGTGTGTACACAGTTGAAGTCAGGGCATTACTGACTATGTACAGTTGTGTGCGTATTCCTGTGTGCATATTTTTGTGCATGAGTGTACGGTTGATACGTCTCATTTGCATGAAGTTTAATGAGCCGTGGACAGCTGTGCCTGGGCAGGATGAGCAGCTGTTGTCTGATTGGTCTATCACATGGTGGTGGAGTGGGGGGTTGCAGGATGTTTTCCCACATGAAAGACCAGTAATCCACCTTTCACCTCTTGTACTCTATTTTAACTCTCTCGTCCTCCATCTTCCTCCTCTTATACTACTTTTCAATCTTTTTTTATATTTCTCTTCATGCAGTAACAGTGAAGATGATTACTGTAATAAAATATCATCTAAGAGGATGAATCATCCATTGTCATAAAACAAACAAAAAAACTGTACATTCTGGCCAATCAAAGCAGCCATTGAAACTTGTGCATTGACTCATCTGCTGCATTTTAATTGTGGCTGGTGTGATTAATAATTATTTTGTCAGGGTTCCAAGATTATATTCAGTAAGGGAGGATGTTATTGTCTTCAGTGTTAAAATTTATTTATTTCAGTAACTGTGCCAACCGTAGGTGTAGGCTGACTGAAGCCAAGGCTATACTGTTTACTGAGTATATGCGTCAGCTATTTCTAATGTACTAAAATATTCTAAAATTCTGTTTTAGGATGGCTTTGTGGTAACCAAATGTATCTTTTCACAGAAGAAATGTTGACATGTGATTGCAGGAAAAGCACAAGTGTAATTAATAACATTAATAATAACTGCATTCCATTTAGGTAAGCCAGTTCCGAGGCCCTGAAAGTGCAAAATGACTTTAGTTCCTTGAATTTGAAAGAGGTCCTCTCATGACAACATTTCCCGCAGACTGCAGTTAATCAAATTTGGAGCACATATATAGGCTAAAGCACATCACTTATTAATCATGCACATGTTAATGAGCTGCAATATGTGATGAAGGAAGCGGAATAGGAGCGCAGTAGAAAGAAAAAGAAAGAGTAAGGATGGAGGTGGTGAGACAGACAGTCATGGAGAATATTTTGAGAACACCATGGAATTTGAAACAAAGGGAGCAAAAACAAGAGAAGATGTAAGGGCAAAGGTATAAAGGTAGAACGGAGAATTTGAAAGGGACAAAGACAGCAGATAGTTTCCCAGCCCACCCAGCATTTGTTAACCAGACTCGCCTCTGAGGTTCAAAACATCCAGACAGGCTTTTGACATAGTAGTTCAGTGCAAGAACAGGAGGTGGACTAAAGGCTCTGTTTATCAGATTTACAATCCACTGGGTGTTTGTAAAACCTTCTCGCACACACACACATGCACGCATACACACGCACAAACACACACACATGCACACACACACGGTTGCCATGACATTCCAGTCAATAGAGGTTTACCGCTCCTTCACTCTGTAGTCTCATGAGAGAGGATATTAGAGCTAGTAGAGGTTAGGGTTACCCCCCCATACACACACACTCACACACACACACACACACACACTGCTCCATGAGTAATCCCTGATCCCCTATTTAGTGCATTAAAAAGAGATATGTCTAGTTGAATCTCAATCTCTCCCATATACTCATCTCTCCTCTCCCTGCATGTGGGATGCATTCGGAGATCCGGTGCCTCATTTGTAAAAGAAGTGTACTGTGAAATGTAGCCTACTCCCTCTGCCGCAATTACAGAATACAGCCGCAGCACAAACTAGACACGAGGGAATACAGCGACAGTGACTGAGAAAAGAAGAAAAGGAGAAAATTGCCAAATTAGATAAGGGAGTGGTGGTGGGACGAAGAGAGAATAGCAGTGAGAGAGGGAGAGGGAGTGGGAAAGTGAGGGAGATGCATTAAAAAGAGAGAAATACAGGGAAATGTGTCGGTGTAGATTTACACATATTTCGAAATGGAGAAGCAGTCTGCTTTTGTTTTTTTGTATTATTTATTTCTTGGCTTTTAAGTTGGCAGGTGAAGTCAGGATCACAGTAACTGATATGTAGCTTGTCTGTATCTCTGTCCATGTGGGAAATTGTATTGTGAGAATTCAGTGATCCGCCATCGTATTTGACATATGTAATCATTTGTGCTGATGTTTCTCAACATTAAGACCACTTTAACTCGTATAACCTCTTGCATAATGTCACAAAGAAGATCTTTAGGTCTTTGATCAAATGTTTTCTCTTTAGCGAACAGCATTACAATACATGTTGGTCTTAAAGTTTCAGCTCAGTTTACATCGGAGTAAAACAGGAAGCCCGCATCCTGTTTTGTGCTCGTAAGCAACTGGCCTTGCTGCTATCAATAATGGGAAGGTGTAGGGCTATATATTGAGTCTCCAAACAATTCATTAGATTTCCCATGAAATCAGGCCCACTCTCGTACAGTAAAAATGCATATCTCATTTGAAGCTGTAGCAGTGTCTCAGCATGAATGTGGTAAAGAGAAGTTATAAAACTACATTCATGCATCCATACATCCCTTTCTGTCTAGGCCTGTGTTTTGTTTGAAAATGACTTTGATGTTCCCTGACTTTTTATCTAGGGTCACCAGTAGGTCAACGTTTTCACGTATCTAGTGAAATATCTCTACATCTACTACGTGGACTGCCATAACATTTTGTACAGACATTCACAGTCTCCGGGGATGAATCCTTGTGACTTTGCCAATCCTCTGACCTTTCCTTTAGCGTCACCATGAGGTTAACATTTGTGTTTTTGAGTGAACTGTCTCCACAACTATGAGATGGATTGCCATTCAATTTGGGACAGACATAAATGTCCCCCTCAGGATGAATTGTAATAGCTTTGGTGATCCCTTAGCAGATGTACTTTGCCAAAATAAACTATAATCTAAACTAGGTCAAATTTGATCATTACTCCATACTATGTACATATTTTGGCTTGTACCAAGAAAGTATTTTTACCTGGTTGTCTTGTGCTGTGTTTGCTGCAGGTTGGGTGTGGATGATCGGTCCCTGGAGCGTTCTCTTGCCAGGGCAGGATGTGAGGTCCACTGCTTTGATCCCAGTCTGAAGCAGTCTCACCTGCAGCAAGCTGAAATGTGGCTTCATCGGCTCTCTGTAGACTGGAGGGATCCCAACCCGGCCATTGTTGCCCAGCGTCAGTACGCCAACACCAAAAAACTGGCCACCATCCTTAATGACTTTGGACACAGACAGGTAAGAGGTAGAACGTAAGTGGGATTGTATACAACAAGCTCTCTGGCTATAATACACATTTGTGAATTCTTTCATTCAAGTCATTATAAAATCACCTGGAACCATGTGAAAGTGATTTTTCTCTCTATGTCAGCTAGAGGATTCACTTATATGCTGCATGCATGCAAACACAGGTCACTTCCTGTGCACCCCAAGATAATACAGCTCACTAGGATTCATTCCTCTGTTGTCTGTCTAAGGCTCCAGGTGGATAAACACCCATATATAATTTGGTTTTCCTCCTTTAAATATTATCATGCTGTATGTTACCTCTTCAAAGCCCACAGGGACTGTTTTGCCTCATCAGATAGGGATCTGCATACAAGATCAATCATATACACACACACCAAGCCCACTGATAGCATGCATACTAATAAATACAGGTGTAGGTCCAGTGGAATGATAATTCAAGGTTAATGAAGTTTAGCTTTTCTTACAGAGGTAATGAAGACACCGCTGAATGACAGTCAGGCTCTTTTATCTTCTAATGTTGTCTAATGCCGATGAAAAGGAAACATACTTTTTTTTTTTTTTTTACACATTTACTTAACCAGAATAGGTCCTTTTGAGATTAAAAGCTCTTTTTCAAGGGAGTACAGTACGTGCATAAAGATTGCAGACATAGCATTTATAGTCTGCCAAAATAATGGCTGGATTCCATTAAAGCCCCGTTCTATGTAAGTATAGCATCTTGCAGAATATTCTCATGGCATAAAAAGATGGTGTGTAGAAAAATTAGTCAATTCTGGTGGAAATAGGTGGTGTTTATGTGCTGTTGTTTGGGATATCAGTGTGCCTGCTCTTCCTTGGTTGATACTCCCAGCTGGAGCTGCCAAAGTCAGAAATGTTCAAAACCTGAGAACAGAACGGCTTAGCGGCATAGCATTGTGGATATTTATTGTCCCCAGAGGTTGGATCCTAATGTTTTTGGTGACCTTTTGTCTAGCACCACCACTAGGTCAAAACTTTTACTTGTAACCAAAAACTTTAAAATCTAACGGGCAGACTGTCATAAAAATGAACTTTTTGTTATAATTTGCTCCAGACAAATAAGCTAAACCTAATTAATTAATCTTTTTTTTTCTACCTATCCATATATGAACAATTAAATCAAAGCACATTTAAATGAGCTTCTGGAGCAGAATGCCTGCACGCTGCTCAATGATGCGTTGCCTTAGCTAGTTTAAATTGAGTTTATAATTCCTTTTCTGGAGCCAAAAGCAAAGCAGACTGGCTCATACAAGCTACTTGGAAAGATATTAAGATGATGAACAAATAACTGTTGATGCGTGCATGTGTTTAGTGGGTGGGTGTGTACACCATACTGTTTCATAGATCACAGTATCCACCTGTTTTAAATGCAAAGCCACGCACACATCCTTGTAATGAGGTTTTAAAGCAAGTACGTAGTGTGCTGGCGGAGCAAGCCGCAGCAGCAGAACAGTTTCTTCTCAAAGACTCTCGCCCAGCCTCTGAGACAGCAGAAGCAGCAGTAACGAAACAGAGTCACTTGGAAAGGTCGAAACATGCATTTGCACTGCATTTCTTATATGTGTTTGTTAAAAACTACACAGATGACTCATTCACTGAGCTCTGGTGACCAGCTGAGATAGCAGACACTGTCACCACAGGGACAAAATGTCAGTAACAGAAAGTAACATCTCATTCATGGAAAGAAACTGCATATTGGACCATTGATCTTGTCGGTAATTGGATAACACAACAGTATCAGCGCTACACAGCGGTACTACCATACGGGTAGAAAACAAGCACAACATACAGTTCTTCCATCTTACAACCTTTTCATTTCAGTGAAGGGCCCAATCCTGCAGCCATCTACATACATGTTGCTGTGGTAACCCCACATACATCTTTGGATTTCTAATTCAATGTAGCATATTATTTGACACTAATGGGTGAGGGTGTTTTTGGAATCCATCTAACAAGACTGAGAGCAAAGAGCCTCCATTACTGCTTTGAACTTAATGCTAACATACTCACAATGACACCATTTTTGTTTTAGCATGCTAAGATTATCTCATTAGCACTAAACACAACGTACAGTGGAGGCTGATGGAACTGTCATAAATTTGGCAGGTATTTGGTCATTAACGAAAGTATTGAACTAATTATAACTTTGGACCTGATGATGGTACAAGATGAAAAGTTAAGGGATCGCCACAGTTGAAAAGTCAGCAGCTCACTAAAGTCATTAGGATACATCCTCTGAGAAACATGAATGTCTGTACCAAAATGTGTGCCAATTCATTTTGTGGATGTAGAGATACTTACAATTTTAACTAAGGTGGTGAACATATCTGTGAGGTTTTAGCGAGAGTGAGCTGCTCTGGAAGTAAGCTCCATTATCTTACAAAATGTTTGGATAAATAAGACTGAATACACAGGTGAATATTAAGACAGCTCCTACTGTCTCTGTCATGATGCCTTTGGGAGGCTCGTAAAGCAGTTGTTGAAGTGCTTCCAAAAGCACAGAATCAGCAAACCTCTCAGATGTGTAATTAGATATATTTAATTGTGATCTGCTCTCTTGTGGCAGCCTCACTGATTAAAGCATACAAAACATAATAATAAAGGTCAGATAGGCTGGTTTACTAGCAAAAACAGTTGAATTATTGTGACAAGAAGACCAATCGTGTGGAACAAAAGTTAAAGTAAATGTGAGTCTTGTTAAATGAACATATTTCAGGCCAATTAAGCCAAAGTGTAAACTTCTATTTAAAGTTATTTTCTCAAATCAGCAAACTTGTTTGTTTACAGAGTCAGTCTTTTCATCAAAGGCGCCTCTAAATTAACAAAAAAATTGTCCCAATGGATGCCTAATCCTATAAAACCTGAAATAATTACCATGTGTATTTTGATCATATACTGTGTAACTCACTTGGAGGAGAGGAAATATTTGCCCATTGGGTATAAATACTGTTTGCAGCAATCTGACATTTCATTTGCAGAGAGTGCAATTTAGATTGTGATTTTCAGAAAACAATTACAGCGACAGATGTCTTTTTGCAGTCACATTTTGATATTAGACTGCACAAAAACAATGCTGGAAGTTAAAATTGTGCAAAATGGTTGCTGTCATAAATCAAAGTGATTCAAAATGAGCCAAAACTAAAAACAAGTAAATGTTGTTAATGAGAGCCTAGTGTTAGAGCAACCTTCTATGTGTAGGGTGTCAACTGTGTGTCTTCACCGAAATAAAAAAAATGTTCATTTTGTCCTGGAAACCTGCTCAAAGTGATAGTTCCACATTTCTTGTTTGCTTTTTTTTTGCAGAGAATTGAATTATTATATGGACACCACTCTCATGTATGTATGGTAAATATGTAGCTGGAGCCAGCAGACAGTAAACTTGATTGGAAACAGGGAAACAGCAAGCCCGGCTCAGTCCAAAGGTAACAAAATCAATATTTCTTAGCTAGGAGCTTCCTGGAGTGTCTGTTGGTTGCTTAGCAACAGCTCCCGGTCAAGAAATAGTCCGGCACATGACCTTCCATAAAACAAATTGTCATTGTTACACTTAGCTAGTTTTTTTGTAGGAATAAAGCAAAAGGGTCATGGCTTGTCAATAAGTGACCGCTATTTAGTTTTGTTAGCTTTGGACAGAGGCTAGCTGTTTCCCCGGTTACAGTAAGGTGACCAGATTTCTGAGACAAAATCCGGGGACATTTTCAGCTCCGAAGCGTAAATACCTCCAAAACAGGTAATTTTTTATCTTTGTAAACTTAAAACGGGGACACTACCCAGGGGCGTCACTAGACCTAGAGCTGCACTGGGGAACAAGCCCCCCTAGGGGGGGTCCATGGGCATGCTCCCCTGTAAGAAAATGTTGTGTATTTTAACGTTTAAATGCATCAATCTGGTGCACTTTGAAAAGAAATTCAGAGGTTAGACTAGATTATTCATATATCTATGGATGGGAATATTTGTGCTGTAGCCTGAGCTATTTTGCACTTCAGAATTTTAACCATGCACACACAGGTGGAATAGTTTTTTTCTTCAGATTTTTGCATTAATGTCACTAGGAAGCATACCAGTAAAATATATATATTCATATTTGTAAGTGGGCTATATATAAGTAAGTGGGATTGTCTGGAATCTGGCAATATAATAACCATTATGGTGGAATACACTGGCTAAGCAATTTACAAAAAATATCTGTGCTGACATAAATAGTTTACATGAGAATACATTATAAAGTTGTAGACCATGTAGAAATTTTTTTGCAATTTCAAAACCGGATTACTCAGGGACCGCTTGTTGTACTGATGCATGTGTTGAGTGAAGAGTTTGTGAGATATTTCACAGAGTAATGGGTGTGCAGAGATTTATGCAGAATGCAATATGATAACATTTCATGTAAGTTCAATGTTAATTTTCTTGCAAAAATCACAGCAATGGGGTTAACACTTTTGCATGCGCCATATCCATGTCACATTCTCATAGGGTCTGAGCCCCCCTAAAGGTCTGATCCTAGAATCGCCCCTGCTGCTACTTCATACTTGTACTCCACCACACCTCAGAGGGAAATGTTGTAATGTTTACTGCACTACATTTATCTGACAGCTTTTGCTTATTGCTTCACGCTGGGCTTGTTTCTGCAACAGCTCATTGAGTATCGGATACAATTAAAACTATTGAGGAAATATTTTCCTTTGACATTGGTCCAGTATTAAACGAGATCGCTGCAGTCGGCAACAGCGAAACAAGCTACAATGTAAGTTAATAGGACGTCAATTGTACAGCTTGTTTTTACGTTCATAAAAGTGCCTGTTTTGCCACTGACAGGTTCAGATTAATATTCTAACATTATGGAAAGTATTTCTAAGGTGGTCGACCTTTCTGTTAAAGAGTAAGATCCTTTTTTTAAACATAAAAAGTCTGCGAAATTCCATGTAACACTCCATGTAAATAAACAGTAATTTTAGCATCGTAAAATGGGCATTCTCTGAGTTCTGAGCAGTGCTTGCTCTGGCTGTCTTGAGCCTGTGCGTGTAGGGCACGACTTTTTCATTCCAATTTCGGGTCTGTCAGTCACAGTGAAAACCGGGGACATTTCCGGGGACAGGTGTCAGTACCCGATCCGTACCGCCTGTAAGATCCGTTCTGCGCATGCGCATGATTACGTAGTAGAAAACTAACAATGTCCCTGTGCGATTTGTACCACGCATGCGTTGAAACACTTTACGACCAAACATCACAACTTTTGTATTAAATCTTTATTTATTTTTTTAGGTCACTGAAACCGGGGACTGACCCCGGAAACCGTCTGGTCACCCTAGGTTACAGACTTTATGCTAAGCTAAAGCTAACCAGCTGCTGGCTCAAAATGTCAAACTGTTCAATTGAAACGTTCAATGTGTGTCAGCCAAATGTCTTTAGGTTTTGACATAAAATAAATCTTACTTTGCTCTTCAACCACCAGGAAACTGCCATCTTCTAATTTCATTCCAGCATTGTAAAGAACCATTTAGTGTGGCTAACGCTGCACAGCAGTGTAGCACAAGACATCTTTTCAAAGCTCCAACACCATATGGACTTTACTCACACCAGACAGTATTGCCAGGGCTTGTAACTTCTCCTGCAGAGAAGTTGATATTGGCAGCATTGGATCAGGGACCATTGGTGCAGAAAGGCAATGTATGTGAAAAATAAAAGGGTTAGACAGAGTGAAGCTGTATGAGCTTCTTTACATGACATCCAATCCTGACAAATGCACAAACACAGAATAATACACATAAAGAAACACTCTCCTTAGAGACAGAGTGAATACATCACCTCTTGATGATGCCATATCATTTTCCATCAGGAGGTTTCTGTCCAATTAAGGAACATATCTCTGCTTGTGGGAGTTTTTGGGGCCCACAGGGAGGATAGAAGACATTTGTTCTCTTTTTTTCTGAGATGTGTTCAGTTCTACTAATGAGGCCTGGGAATTATTTAGTGTCACCAAATGCATCCATTGGAGAGGAATTTTCATGGACACTTTAATATCTGTGCGGTCAGATGGCACGAGATGATGTTCTCAGTTTAGTTGTAGACACGTTTCCCACAATCAAAAAAACAATGAGCACTATGAATTTCTTTTAGCTAGTATCTCATGTTATCTTTAATGTAATAATCCTTGACACTACAATACCCTGGGCCAATTTCTGATAAATCTGGTAATCTAAATCTCTCCTCAGGTCTTATTGCTACTAATTTAGTGGCTACATGATGTACTAGCTGAGAAAATGCTAACTAAGATGTTGCTGAGCCTAGAGGAATAAAAGCACCATCTCTAACTAGACTTTTAAAGACAAAGGTCAGACAATGGACATATTTAGCAATCCAGCAGAATTAAGAAGAATCTCAAGATCCTGAGGATGGGCATTAAACTTTGGGCATGCATGAGTCTCCTCATGAATATGACCTAAGGGTGCTATTAACATTCATCTTATGAAGCATTTCCTCTTTGCTCCGAAACAGCAAGCTTTGTCAGGCTGATCTCTCGCCCAATCCATCATTAACATCTCTAAAGCAAGAAAAAAGGCCAAGCTTCACTTACTCCTTCTCCTCTTTTAATAGCTTTTACGTTCAATAATTCTTCACAGTTTAGTGTCATTGCAGTGTCATAATAGAACAAATTTATTACCTTAAGAAGAAAAACACCCAATGTGTTTTCCCCCTCTCGTTCTAGGTGGATGTATTGAAGGCGGATATGGAGAGTGCAGAGTGGAAGATTTTGGAGAATTTCATCCTGGAAGGAGTTCTGGACTCAGTGGGTCAGCTGTTGTTGGAGCTTCACCTGCACTGGGCGGGCTTTGAAGTGGGCGGCGATGACCCATCCGTGGTGCGGTACTGGTTCAGCCTGCTCAAGGAGCTTGAGCACGCCAACTTCCGCCTCTTCCATGTCCACAGCGACCCTGCCAAACCTCACCTCTTTCTGCATAAGAATGTCCTCAATGCCAGCAGTGCTTACACCTTGAGCTGGGTGAACACAGAGTGGAAGCCTTGAGGGAAGCCAGACTGGGTGACTGATCTTGGCTGGAACAGTTTCTGAATGGAAATGTACAAGTTTATGTAACAGTTTTAAGTCAGAGCACAAATTCTTGCTAGAGCACGGCTGCACCCCAACAGACTGCTCTTATCTGGCCCGACCTTTGAGCAAAGCTGAAATCCCTGCTCCTACTTATCCTCCTGCTCTTCCTCTCCTGGCCTGTATTGACCTCAGCCGTGTAGAGGGGCAGAGTAATTGCTTCAAGAGGCTCTCTGTGTTCTACCTCATAGTGGCGATGTTGTCGGCTGCAGGTCAGCATCTGAGCCACAATCACCCGTCATCATAGTCCGATCTGAGCTTGGCTCACAGCCAACCTTTCCAGATGACGCTAGTGCGCAAAGGCCCACAGCCCTCTCAATGGAACATGAATTAAGGACAATTGATACATGGTGTTGAAGAAGGTAAGTAGATGAAAGAGCCTGCCTCATTGACAGTAAGTGGAAATGTGTGGGAGGAAATTGGAGCTGCTTAAACAGAAAGAATGTGCGGAGGAATGTGGATAATAAAGAGATGGGATCTAACTGGACGAACAGACGCTTCCCTGAAGTTGAACCCTGATATGATTGTATCTTGAACACAAAACGCGACAATAATGTGAAGAACATAACAGATGTCTCTAGATTTGTTCAGTGTGTTTGTTGGATATTTGAATGAGGATGTGTGGGCGAGTGTGTGGGAAAAAGACAAAGGAAAGATGAACTCCAATTATTTTCTTTCTCCATATTGCAGTTGTTTGGGTTATAATAGAAAACAACAATTAAGATCCACACAACGAAGCATTTTGTGTAACTGACAGTTATTTTCCTCCTTCAGTTTTCTTTAGGTGTTCAATTGGCCTCAGTCCACTATCTGCTGCAGCAGAACTTTAGCAGAAAACAACACTGGGCTGAAAACCTCAAAAATTAATCCACATTCAAAAATGATCCAATTAATGTAATTTGCCAAATGTGTCGATGCAGTTTAATAAAGAAAGGAAAAAAGAAATAAGATTTCTCCTCATGATTTTGTGTTGAATTATGGATATAGAAACACTTTCTCCAAGGAACCAATGCTTCATTTTCTCAGGACGTCAAATTTACAGAATGTTTATTTCCACAAAGGGATGGTTACACAATTAAAAATGAAAGAAATGTTATCAATGATTACAGAGGTATACTCCACAAATCGCAAATTAAAACAAAAAAAAAAAGATATTTAAAAAATGCCAAGGTTCCCCTCTTATATTCCGTTTGCAGTAGAAACTATTTTTAAAAGTATGCTTGTGGCCATCTTTGTACAGATAATACATACTTTGAACTCTCGTGACTGGATACAAAAATACGCTGCTACAATAAGACTGGATACCAGTCCTGTGGCTTTCACAAAATCCATGGGACAAGCAGTCCCTTTCAGTATCTCTATAGTGAACCAGTTAGGTTCTGTTCTGTCCACCCCCCCCCCCTCAAAAACAAAAACACACACCAGAACAGATCTAGTCCCAGAGTTTGATTTGTCCATCCCAACCGCAGGTGATAACCTTGGAGGTTTCATGCGGATGCCATAGTGCGCTGATGCACACCTTGTCATGAGCCTTGATCCTGTGGTAAAGCTTGGTGGTCTTCCAATCCCAAATGTTCAGTTTTCCATCCGCATCTCCTGACACCACATAGCTGGAAGAGAGAGAGAGAGAGAGAGAGAGAGAGAGAGAGAGAGAGAGAGAGAGAGAGAGAGAGAGAGAGAGAGAGAGAGAGAGAGAGAGAGAGAGAGAGAGAGGGGGAGAGAGCGAGAGCGAGCGAGAGAGAGAGAGAGAGAACGAGAGAGAGATGGCAAGATTAGCGCTTTGCTAAAAATGACTTTGGTCTCCACTTCACCTGCCAAAAGGTGGGAGCCTGAATTTTTGGTATTTAGTCTAGCCAGGAGTTGCAGTGTTGCTATGGATACTGAAAGGAGGTTAGGGCACCTAGGGTGGTTGAGAAGAGGGGAGAAACCGATTTAAATGGGCGTTTTAGCTAAAATTAGGGTGTTGACTGTCCTAGTTGGCTCTGGTTGTGAAGCTTATACATTAGATAATATGAATTTCCACAGCCCTTCATCATTTAGAAGGCAGTGGGCGAGCAGAGGTATTCTGCATCTGAATACACCGAGCATCTGTATAATGCTGTCTCACTGTGAGCACACACTGTTGAATATATTTTACCACTTTATTTTTTATTTACTGAAATAAAGTGATTCCTATATATATATATATATATATATATTTTTTTTTTCCACTTAGTAAGACTTGTAAGTTGTAACCCTCTTCTCAAAGAAACAGATGAATCTCTGCTAACTGCATTTCTCTACCATATTTTCCATCAGTTTCCTTAATCGACTATTATAAACTATGAGAATCTCAGCGGCCTAATACTTCCCTTTATTCATCAGAAAATTGCGTAACAAAGTAAAGGATTACCTCATGTCTGGGGAGAAGTCCACTTGGCAGGCATAGCCAGCCACCATGTGGCCTTTGAAAACTTTCTTCTTGTTCAGTCTGAAGCGGTTTTGGGCTCCAAAGATCAGAATCTGGTTGTCCATAGACTGGCACGCTAGCCATTTACCTGGGGTTAGAAACAAGCAAACAGCATGAAGCTTACAGCTCATCTCAAGTGGTGCTGCACAGTATTTCACTGTACAACATGTTAACAAAATTGCTGAAAAAGATTCTATTCAAGTATTGGTATTGTAAGTATTGGAGGTACAGTATAACATTTCAAGGCCCATATTATATCAGAATAGTAAGTATGACAGCAGTTTGTGTTAGCAGTAATAATTTTAAAATGCAAACAGATCTAAGCTTTAAAAGGTTGTCGCAACAAGTTTAAAAATGCTAGTTTGTCTTATTAGCATGTTTCCGTACAGCCAAATGATTAACAAGCAGCAACTGTGGAATCATGATGCTGCCTGCCACTGATTTTAGTATGCACAAAACCTGGCAGTGTAACAACTCTGACCTACTGCGACATCAAGGAGAGTCATAATATTTTTAACAGGTACATGGTTAATGGTGGAATTATTCCTCAAGGACAGAAATCGCAAAAAAAAAAAAAGAAAAAAAAAAAAAAGTGTAAATTTGACTTTGAGTGGATGGCACTCTGAAAAGGGTATGAACTCATCATTCTGCCATCATTAAAATGAAAAGATTGAGGCAATTTAGGAAAAAAAGAGGCTTTTCATCAGTGACTGCTCAGCTGAGATCTTCTTTACAGTGTTTCAGCAACGCTACAGCCTCTTAGTCGCTACACAGTGATAAGAGGCAGTGCTTCAGTGTCAAAGCATTACACGACTCAGTGCACTTCTTGAAAGGAAACATGATGGGAATTATTAATGTGGTATGAGAAAGAGACATAATGTTGGCGTGTGTGTCCTCTCTTACATCCTCCCTTATAAAACAAAGGCAAAACACACTATTTCCCACAAATGTCAAATGCAATACATGCAGAATGGAAACAACTTGGCCAATTTCAGCAGCGCACTCTGCCTCTTTCATTAAGATGGCAAAAGACGGGGGAGAGGTGAAAATAGGAGAGGCTGTGGATGCTGTGCCATGGGGGGCTGGTTGCCATTTAGGCGTAAGAGAAAACTGAATGGTCTCCTACTGAGAACACATTCATTATTCACACGCTCAAGAGAAAACAAACCATGTTGGCACGGATACAAATAAGAACACTGCCCAAAGCAAAGAAGAGACTAGGGAGAGTGTAACGGAGAGGATGAAAGGGAGAAATCAAAATAGGTAGAGAGGGAAGGAACAGATGAGAACAGAAGAGTTGAGTTTGATGGTAGCTGAAGCTGTGAGTGCAAAGGGATTTACTGATTTAAATGGAAGTGTTTAATTTGAGAGGAATTAGTTCTGGTTTTATTTTAGGTGTGCTTAGGCTGCTACACAAAACTTGGCCACTGTGTCAGTAAGTGGCTTCCCTACATCTTCCACTCTACTACTCTACTCTTCTTGAACTGCTGTTTTCTCCCACTGTGTCACATGTCTGCATATTACTCATGAATAGGGATGTCCCCATCACATCTTTGCCCCAATCCTGAGCTGAGGACTTTCATAATAAGCATCAGCTAATATCATCTATGAAATTGATTTATTTCTTACATAGAACAGCTGCACAGTGCCTACAGCAAGTCTAAATGACATTAATTAGTAGGGCAATTTAAAGTAGTAGTTCATTTCGGAAAATGCGCTTATTGGCTTTCTTGCTGAGTTAGAGAAGATCAATACCACTCTCACATCTGGGAAATAGCTAGCCTAACTCTGCCCAAAATATACCAGCACCTATAAAGCTCACTAATTAAAACAGTATCTTGTTTGTTAAATCTATACATAAACCATAGTGTCGTGCCAGACCTTTTCTTCTTGGCCGGTGACTTCTTGGCAACCTCATGGTGATGATGAAACCTTTTGATGGAGCCATGCTAGCAGTTTTCCCTGCTTCCAGTCTTTATGCTAAGCTAAGCTAATGGTATCCAGATGGTACCTTCATATTTACTGTACAGATATGAGAGTGGTATCAATCTACTCTAACTCTCTGCAAAAAAACAAACGGGCGTATTATCCGAAATGTCGAACTATTTGTTAAACAAAATATAGTGTGTGTAACCCAAAGTTGTACAGTTTTTGTATATTATCTGTGGATGGAGGAGAGCATATCTTCATCGCAAGCTTGAACGTTAACGTCAACAGAGAAATATCTCTTTTTTCTCTTTTTTTTGTTACCGAATGCATCTTCATTAATTCCTCACTGACATGTCATTCATTGAAACTGCTGGCTGCTGTGTGCTCTGCAGTTCACTCCCTCACAAAACTGTGCATTAAGGAGACTTTAAGTGTTTTAACAGAGCTCAATGGGCCGTTTGTGACAGCTGGCGTACCCAAAGCAAACAAACTTGGAGATGGGTCAGGCTTTATACAGCCGATATCTACCTGAGCCTGCCTTGTTTTTATTCTTTTGAGCAATGACCAACACTGGAAGGTATAAACCAACTTCAATCTGGCAATATGGGTTTATGCTCCCCAGAGTCCTATGTACTGTGTGCTTGACTGTGTCTTTGCAAGTGTTTTGCCATGATTAGACTACTCACCGTTGGGAGAGAGTGTCACAGCTGGCATAGAGTGCATACTAGGCTCAGCAATGTACTTGAAGTCCACAGGGATGTCCCTGAAAAAGGCAAAAATCACTGTTAGTTGGGTTAGTAGGGTTGGGAACCGAACTAACTACACAACAACTACACATGGTGCTCTTTCTGGACTGGACGATGCTGCGCAAAGCAATATATATATATATATATATATATATATTTTTTAGGCAAGATAAATAAGAGCTGCGAGCACGCAAATCAACCGTGTGCCATGGACCGCAGGTTTTCTACTCCGCTCCTATGGCCAACTGCTATCACACTCGCTACACACACACACACACACACACACACACACACACACACACACACACACACACACACACACACACACACACACACAATTCTCAACCCACTGTTCTTTTGTGTTTTAACTTGTACATTGTTTTTATTGACAGGCATTTCATGTATACTGTACCAACTGTACCGCCATCCAATTATTTATTAATCCCTTCCTCGCTCTTTCACCCTGCCCCCCCTTTCTTTAATGCTCTGCTATGTTTCTCTGCTTTTGGGCAGATAGGAAACTTGGCTTGTTGATCTTAAGTGGTCTGCAGAAGATCATTCACATCTACAGTGCTGTGTGTGTGTGTGTGTGTGTGTGTGTGTGTGTGTGTGCGCGCGTCTGGATGACAGCATGCCCATTTCCTTTCTATGTATGCAACTGACCTGTGACACTTCACTAAGTGAATAAGTGTAACTAATGTGTCTTTCTGCCTTAAACTGTGTATGTTTGCATCAAGTAAGTGCCCGGTTCTCATCTTGCCATCTGCTTAAACTAAAGCAATGTCCCTGTCTGAGATGAGAACAGCTGGAATAAAGTGATTGCACCATGTTCGAACAAGACCAAAGATGGGCTTGAAGAACTACAGACCAGAGTTAAACGAGAAATGCAAACCCTTGTACACGTAAATCTCAATGTATGCGCACATACACAGCCAGACATTAACGGGGCGTCTTGTTTTGTCAGAGCCAATGTCTGCAGACACACCAAGCTAAACTCGCAAAAGATAAAGCCATCAGATCTCTTCTTCTGAGCTCCAGAAATAACCAGTGTGAATGTTCTGTTATCTGAAGAGCAACGGGAGAGGGAGAAATGAAAACATATGCCAAACAATCTATACACTGGGAATATTCATCATGAATAATAGATGATTTATTGTTGTTTACTGTGTTTCACGTCGATCAAGATAGGGGGCAATGACGACAACAGCATTATTGTATATTTTATATGAGAACTTTACTTTGTCGAGCATAATAACTGCAGTGAGGTTGAGGTTACGTTTTGTAATCAGCCTGCAGGAAACATCAAGAATGAGAAAGTCTCTGAGCTTCTCTTAAGAGGGAAAAGAAACAGACCATCTTCGTTTGTTATTTGGAACTAATGTGAAAAGAGGGTTTCACAAAACATTATTACTATTGACAAAAGAGTTAATTAACTTTCTTAACTCAAGTGATTGCCACATTTCTGCTTTGGTATAGCCATTACTAATGGGCAAATATTTACATAATGTTAAATTTGGGTTGGCAGGGGGCTTTTAAAAATAAAATAAAAAGGTCAGGACCACAATGAAAGTCATTCTGGAGGGAAATTGAGTCCTTGTATGACATAGCAGCAATGTCCGTCGCTCTGTCTCTGCAATTTTTCATCTTTCTCTATCCTTTTTTCTCAATCCATCATTATCCCAAATGTCCCTACAAGCCCCCAGTTTCATCGATGTCTTTGTGATCAAGAGCTAATTCTCCTTTTTGGCACAGTGCAGCACATTTAATATTGATTGTAATCACATACACCAACTCTCCGCTCCCTGATGATAAACCTCTGTTACAGATAAAGTAGTCTCCCATGAAAACTTGTGAGTATGTGGGTGAAAATGAGGATGGAATTTGAATTCCGAGTAGGTGTTTGCACCGTGACGTGTATGACTTGTAGATTTGCTGCCTCGCAAGCATCCGGCGTCCCCTCACCCTGCCCCTCTCTGCCAGTCTCCGCTTCTATTCTGGAGATATGAGACTGTTCTGGTATTCAGCCTAATATTGCTATGTAGAAGCTCTCACAAGAGGGGTTAGCTAGAGCTGAGAGCCAGGTGGTATCCGTGGGAGAAAGAGGGATATTAAAGCCACTCTTTGGCCGAGCATTCCATTTGCCTGTTCGCTCCCACGCTGCACTAAAAAAAGCTAATGGAAGACCCCTCCTAAACAAGCGTACAAAGAAGACTCTTGGGATATTGTTCTTTTGCTAAATGTTGTTCTGTCAATATTTTATTCTGTCCTTCAACTCATCTCCTTAAAAAATAAATGTCACTAGTTAATCCCCATCTTAAACACTCTGGAGGAAAAAAGATGAGCTGAGAAGATCTGACGAAGAGCAAGAAAATAAAACAAATGGTCGTCCTTGAATAAAAAGCCACCCATCCAAGAATCTAAAGGAAGCTTGCTTTACCAGCTGGTCTTTAAATATTCATCATCTTTGAGCAATAAATACCACAGTTTGTTTATCACCACAGGATCCCCAGCTAATCTGAAAGCCACTCTTGGAGGACTCTTGATTGGCCACTGAGCAAAGACTTCAGTAGGACATGTAATGAAAATATCTAAAAAAATAAATACGCTTGTGGGAAACGCAAGTGAACATTATTTTTTTAATACCACAAGTGCATTTCTGCAATTTCAAAGGAAAGGGAGATTTTAAAAAAGAAAATGAATTTAAAAACTGTATCTGACCTGCCAGTCATCCCAGCACATCTGCCTTCCAATCATTTAATTGTGGAAGCATTTTAAATGCTTATTTATTAAAATATGCAGTTGGCAACAGGGGCCAGGCTCACAGGGTTACTGCTGGAGCATTATCAATGTACAGTGCTAGCTCCAGGGGAAAAAGAGAAACTCCCAGTGCAACAGATGCATGTAAAGCAGGCACATCGTGGCAGAGGCCATGACTCAGAGCAGATTAGCAGCACAGCTGGGTGAGCTTTGTCCAAAATAGGGTTGTCAGGAGGTTTGTTGATGTTTACTCTTCTAATGGACAACTAATCAAAGGAGCAGTGAGAAGTGCAAGAGGATGTCTTCAGAGGGCAGCATGATACATTGATGATATATTGTTTTTTTTTTTTTTTTAAATGTTTGTCCTGAGTCTTCTAGTTATGGAGAAACACAAAGGCACTTGATGTCCCCATGATGCACCTGTATCACAGTAAAACATTTTCCCTGCAAACTATCTTGCTACCAACGTCAAATCACACTAAACGCCCTCTTCTCCATAACTCTTGATTTTTAAATTATTAATGGAAAATTAACTAAATAAATAATGAATCCCTGCTTCACATTCATACCGTCGATGTATTTTGGCCAAATGCAACCACAGTCTTCCATTACTAAGTAACCAACACTGCATTAGTATGTCAGGGTGTAGTCTGTACTTACCACTCCCAAACTCGAAGACTCTTGTCGTCCGACGTGCTGACAAACCGACGGTTCTCATCCACAAAGGTGATGGTGTTGACGGCTCCCAGGTGACGGTCATACTCCTGAACCACCTCACCTGTCCTGATGTCCCACTGACAGAGACACAAGGCGCAGAAGGCAAATCAGACAGAGACGAGGTAAACACATTTATCTCAGACTAAGTCGAAACTAAATAAAGTGGACTTACAAAATCCCATCAAACTAGTTTTACTGCACATTTCCATACTTGTGTTGTGTGCCGACAACTTTTCTTACTGTAGAGAAAAAAGCAGTTACACACCGGGCCGATTATCGGCCGTCGGACAGTCTGGCGAGATCAGTGACTCGAGTCTGTTCGCTGTGTTCCGTGCCTTTGTCCGTTGGAGGACCCATGTGACGTGTTCGTCCAATCAGCTGCCGGTTTTCATTTTTTTGGGCGACAATACAGATTAGCGCTGCCTGCCGTTATGGAGACATATTACGTCTCGTCACTTTGGTGTGTTCCAAGGCATTTTTTGGACCAATTTGGGGAGACTGATCAGTCCAACTGCCTTTTCTGCCAACGGTCGTCCGTCTGGTTGGTGATAATCGGCCGTTGGACAGTCTGGCGAGGTCAGTGACTGGAGTCTGTTCGGTGTGTTCCGTGCCGTCGTCCGTTGGAGGAGCTGTCAGCCTTCATTTTCGCCGACCTGACATGCTCAGTCGGAGACAGGGCAGACGGGACTCACCCAGAAATGGCAAGCGGGATGAGCGTGACTAAGCCTCTCAAAATCTGACTAAAAATCTTTTAAACTGACCTTTGTGGATCTGAGATGAAGACAGATTCAGCAACTGCATGGCCTATTTCTCGCTTAAAATGTTTTCAGAAACACGTTTAAGTGAACTATTTTAGTACAATATGAGATTGTATTCTGAACAAGCCACCATGACAGTCTGGCTTTGAATTTCCAGAGAAAACAAACCCACGTGACGCGTTCGTCCAATCAGCTGCCGGTTTTCATTTTTTGGGCGACAAGACAGATTAGCGCCGCCTGCTGTTATTGAGACGTATTACATTTCATCGCTTTGGTGTGTTCCGAGGCACTTTTTTGACCAACTCGGGGAGACTGATCAGTCCAACTGTCTTTTCTGCCAACGGTCGGCCGTCTGGTTGGTGTGTAACTGCCTTAAGGAGAGAAAGTCACGTGGCGGGGCTGTGGGAGACTTACCGAGGAGCAGTTTTAAAATTGTGCTAATGCAGTGAAATGGCTTAACTGCAGTGGTCTGGTGACAGCGATTAGCTATCAAACAGGCCTCAGTCTTGAACTTTTTTTTTTAAACATTATGCACACATTAAAATGTAAAGGAGAGACAACCACATAGATACAGCCCCCAGGCAACAAACAAATCGGATGCATTTCTGTCCAAACAGATTTTACATCCAATTCTATTTATGCTCTTTTCTTTTCCTTTAATCTTAGCCTTCAGCTGCTCACAGGAGCAGCCATCTGTTCTCAAAACCCAGAAGAGAGCTGCATGATTAAATACTAACCCTGATAATTGTGCCAGATATTGTTATCGTGACTACGTGACATCTGAACAATTAGAGGACAAACTTTGTGCTACATCTTGACATATTTTCAATATATGAAATAAAACTAAACAGTTCCATATTACTTATTCCCAAACTCCATTATTATGATCATATTTCCAAATCAGATGACAATCTATTGAGATAAAAAATCAAACTTTTATCTGTAGAGGTTCAGGGTTACTTATTCTGTAAACTGATTACCTGATTACCTTTCCTACTTTTATCACCGATTGTTCCATTTGCCTCTCTTCTACCCTAATGCAACCCATGATTAATGATTGCTCTAATCCTGTCAGCCACTGAACCTCTAGCCACGCGCACACAAATACACACACCAGCGCCGGAAGATGAGACAGGATTGTATTTCATGCTCCAGTGGGCAAAGGGGGTATACACAGAAACTCATGTGTGCATCTGCTTGGTCAACTGGGAAATACAGTTGAAGTGAGGATGGGAGCGGAATTGAATTGCTTGCAATGCAGCACACTAACTTTACCTGAACAATCTTCTTATCCGACATGCCGGCCACAAAAAGGCTCTGTTTGTCCTCGTCTGGGTTGAACTTGACGCAGTACGGTACCTTCCTGTTGGTGAAGCGGGAGATACACTGGCCTGTGGAGGGAGGCAAAAATGAAAGTCAGAGCTCCAGAATAATCCACAGTGGCTTTTCAGAGAGGTACACTCAAGTTGTTTAAATTTCAGGGACACAAGCTTAGTTTCCATCCACTTGTCAATCGAATTATCTGAAGTTCGGTAAAAGAATTCAAGCGAATAAAGCTGGTGAAAGTGTGTTTCCATCCAACGCCTTTAAAGCGAATAAAAACCTGTGCGTAATGACGTCACATGCTGTTTTGCGGTCAAATTGGTATATTGAATTGATTTGAGACATTTTATGGTGTTTCCATTCATTTTCGCACGGAATCGCACAACATTCAAGCTGACATTTGCGAACAAAGTTTTGCCCAACGACGACGCTTTCAACACATTGCTATGATGATGCAGATGCACGTAAATGCCCGACGACAATGGAGGCGGTCTGTGGTGTGGGTACGAGAGTGCTCCATACAGTTCTGGAGGATCATGGTTTAGAGACACTTAACGGAAACCCTTTGCTTGAAGCATTTTCGGATTTGACCTAGTTATTTTATTGGCCCGTCCCTTGACCCAGATAAGCCATGGCCCTCTGGTTCCAATCGAGAAGTGTATTACAATTGCGCTCTACAAACTGGCTACATGTGCAGAGTACAGAGTGGTAGGCGAAACGTTTGGGGTCAGCAAGACCACCATGTGCAATGCCATACGAACGAGGATGATGCGAAGGTATATATAGGCTACCTACATGGAGTGGATGAGGCGCATGAGATCTTGCTGCGTAACTCCAGAACAGGTGTATGACACAATATACAGGACTCACGTCCCGCGATTAGACGCCCTGCTGAAGGCTGCAGGGATTTTGTCAATAGAAAGGGCTGGCCATCAATTGTACTACAGGCTGTAGTAGACGGTTGTTGCATCTTAAGGCACATATGCGTCTGCACTCCTGGTAGAGCGCATTGTGCGCGCGGTCTTCACTACTTCTGACCTGTGCGCCTGTTTTACCATAATAAAATGACCTAAAACTTTATCGCAATTCATTATTTATTCGGCAAATAACGTTTCCATCAGCGTTTATCGCATAAGCCGTATATCGATTTCTGTTTCTCTTTGTATTTATTCAGCAGGGGTAAATCACCACAGGAATGACGCTACCACCACTGCTAGAGCTGAGAGAACAGGAAATTGGAAATGACTGCAACACCAAGAGGCCCTTAAGATAGGAATAGAGGCTTTTTACCAGCATAACGTCTGTATTACACCCAGTGTCAAATGTAGAATAAAATACTAAAATGTACAGCTGCAGGAAAGGAACAACAGTTGAAACGTACACCAAACAATCCCACAACAACTGATGGGAACACACTGTCACTGTGTAGTAACGTAACTCTAACAGAAGTATTTGGATGATGTGGCTCCAAAGGGCATCCTGTTACAACAAGTGGGGGATTTAACTCTGTTCTGCCCTCTGCTGGATTGGCACTCTTGAGTTAAGAGAGGTGGACATTGAGATGGATGAGGGGAAAGATAACAGGGAACCATGTGGCACCAATGAGACCAGGGACCCTACATTGTTCAGGCAGTTCACATACACAGTAATAGACAGGAATTTGACATGTCACTTCTCAAAATGTCTTTGTGAGCCCTACAAGATCAGAATCCCACAAAGACTGTGTCAGATATGTTGATTACATTTCTGAGGACATAGTTTGTAGTGCTAACAGAATACTGGATTTCTACGGATACAACCATCTGTAGGAAATGTACAACTAACATTTATTTTTATTAGCGATTTGTCTGCAAATTACTTTCTTTAATAATCAATGAATCGTTTATTCTATGAAATGTCAGAAAATAGTGGAAAAAAATGAAACATGGTTTAAACGATTAAACAATTATTTAAATGGAGGAAAGTGGTTCTGCAACTAAATGTGCGAAGGGAGAACGATTAACAAATTGGCTGAAATGTATTTTTGACCTTCCAGAAACATTCTCTGCAAGTTCTGCAGAAAAATGTTTAATTCAAACAATAACCCCAGGAAACTGGGGTCTGTGCTGTCCTTCACAATTATCTCATGGCTTGCGAGATCAAGGGTATACTAGATTGCACTGCAGTGTGTTATTATGTCCCCCATACACACTTTCTGCCCAGTGCCACCAAGATTTCTACTGAGAATTTCTACTCACAGAATATCTGGGGATAAAATTAAATTAAAAAAATATGCTCACAAGACATTCAAATAGACATACTGTATGAGATAATCATGTAGAGTACCTCACCTGTGATTCAGTTATTTTGAAGAATCAACAAGAGGCTGTGTGGAACAATAAAAAAAATAAATAAAAAAGAGTCTGTTGTAGAGCTTAAATCGGCCCAAAAAAATCAAGCCCGAACCTACCCGAGCACGTTGCGTCCGAGACCGGCCCGGCCTGACACATTAACTGTAACTATGTGTCGGTGTAATTACCGACACTTTTTTAATACGTGGGCCGTTATAACGGACGTTCTCAACTACAACGGTTTGTTTATTCAGAATGGAACGGATCGCAAATGGATCTGAATGAAGAAACGTAAAAAAAAGAAACAATGATGAACAACATATTGATGTCACTGCCCACGACTTGTTTAAACTGCTTCCATACCTCCGACTTTCCTCCACACTTGCTCAAAGGTAATTCTCCTGTTTTTCTTTTTTTCTTTACATCTTCAAGCTCCATGTTGCACTTAAGATACACAATACAGCATAGCAGGCCCGGTGTGATGCGTGCGAGAGGAGGAGACTCCGCACATGAAGTGCTGCATTTTGTAACTGCAGCCTAAATTTTGTACACATTTGTTACTTTTATATAGCTTATATATACATATTTATAATATTTCTGATTATGGCATAGCTTTCTCCCCACCCAATTAGGCTAAATAGGTAATGGATAAAAAAAAAAAAGAAAAATGCTTGATCAAGGGTCCGGCCCGGGACCGGTCCGGCCTGAGTATAGTGGTGGAAAATAACGGCCCGAGAATCTAAACTCTAGTCTGTTGACATCAGTGTGGTAGAGCATACCTGTCTCAGTGTCCCAGAGTTTGAGGTAGCGGTCATAGGCAGCGCTGAGGAACTGGGTCCCAGTGTTGTTGAAACAAATGTCTCGCACTGCTTTGCTGTGACCTAAAATAACCAGAGGAAATGTACACATGTATTACACAAAATAAATAAATAAATATATATATATATATATATATATATATATATATATATATATATATTGTATATGTATATATTGTGTGTGTGTATTACATACACACACACAATTCCCCACTCTTGCTACCACGTTACCCAGCTGCCTTCTATTGAAACCCAATTTATTTGAGGAATGTAAAAATTGGTTAAGGGAAATAAGGGATGTTGAGGGAAATGGAATCTTTAAATGAGCTTGGAAAGAAAAAAATGACATGCTCCATCTGTCTTTTCAGCTGTTTTCCACCTTCCACCTTTATTCTCTTCCTAATCCCAATCTATGCAACCCCTTTGGCTTTCTCTCATGCAGTGCAGGTGATGCGATGTCCCTGTGGGCTCTGAGACTAAGCGCCTGCTTGCTTCCTCTAAACCGACTTGCTGGCAGACCAAAGGCAATGGCTTTACTGCAGAAAGCCTTGTTTGTGTGTGTGTGTGTGTGTGTGTGTGTGTGTGTGTGTGCGTGCGCACACAGAAAAACACAGATACACTAACTACTGAAAGCAGGGTGTATGTCATCAAATATACTGTTTGTCCCAGTCTGTATTCAGAGACATGATATGCCTTCTCATTCACACATCCCCCAAGCAAATGTAACTGTTCTTTCTTTCTTGATAATTCAGGCAAGCTACATGTGCAGACAAACAACAATGGTGCGCAGTTTCCTATGATAGGAAATGGTTTAATTACAGATAATGCACAACATTACAATATATATATATATATATATATATATATATATTGTAATGTTGTGCATTATCTGTAATTAAACCATTTCCTATCATAGGAATATATATAGGATATATATATATATATTTTTTTTTTTTTGTGTATTTTGATGACTTTCAGGTTTTTAGAAAGTACAACTTTTGTTTACAATATGAAGTTATATTCTCTGCCTTTTCCATTTTTATATCCAACAACAAAGTGAAAACCTAATATGCTCTCCACAACATAGCCGTATACGTCTAACACTCCAACACTCCTCTACTGAAAAAAATAATTATCATCATCTGCATCTCTGCTGCTTCTCCAACTCATAAACCCCTCAGCCAGTCACTCTCTGTCAGTTGATTCACCCCTAAACTGTGTTCTCTCTTCCTGTACGCCAGCTCCTCTCCGTGTCTTGTGCCTTCCCTCGCCCCTCGTTCCCCTCAGCCCCCTCGGGCCCTGGGCTGCTGAATTATGCATATTCTGTGAAGGAGCTGACAGGCAGAACCACGGCTGCAAACAATCACTATTCATACAGTGTGCTGTCTCTGGAAAGAGTGTAAGAGTGACCTGCACACATTAGCCTAAACCCCCCCAGACCCCATCTATTACAAAAAAAAAAAAATTTATATATATATATCCCTGCACTTTCTGTCAACGATCAGCAGACAAGTCAATAGTGTTCCAGTAATGCTGAGCATACACTGATGTGTATTTCCCAAACTGCTGCATGCATTTCAGACCTCGAACAAAGATTTCATGTCAGCATGTTTGCTGATGATCCATTGTTTATAAAATGTTATACTTTGTGATATACATACATAAAAATGAATTAACATTTATCATATCAAAATTTAAGATCACTTACCAATAAATGTGCGTATACACCTCCTCTCACCGTACACTTCCCACAGCTGTGGAGAGAAGGAGATTGAACTAGTGAACACAGGTTTGTGGTTCCACAACACTACATTATATTAAAAGCAAACCAGCAGGAAAAAAAGGTGAGCTTTGAATCTTCTCAAAAGCACAATAAAACAGAACAGTAAAACATTCAAACTCATAGCTGACAACGTTACCAGCCGATCATAAAGCGATTAAACTGCATCTTTGAAAAACACAGAACAAGTATGCCTATAATCATTCATAAGCTTCTGTGATGTTTTTTTAATGGCACCATGTTATGATTATTTACCTTGATCTTACAGTCCATGGAGGAGGAGAGCAGTAGATGACCAGAGCTAGGAAATAGTCTGATAGCACTGACACCCTGAAAACATAGAGAGACAGGAGAAATTGATATGTATCTAACCATAGTTCTCCTTATCATGCGAATGCTAATCATTACTACAAGTCCAAGCAACACTGCACATTAGAGCTGTCAGTCTTCCTCTATAATACCATTTGAATTTCATTTGTTATTTTTTTAAATATTCAAATAATATTTGAATATCAAATGCTCAAATGTAGCCTGTTATAAATATGTACTACACTACTCTGGCTTATGCATTGTCAATACCACTATAAGCATGTGGTTGTTGTTACACGTTCTGTCCACTAGAGGGACTTCCAACATCAGCCTGGCCTTGAAGGGGACGTACGTCATGGCGCATTGCATTTCTGGCACGCCGCTCTCGGTTTACATTATATCCCACCACACACACAGTGACAAACACAAATCAACAGAGAACTCTGTAATGAAACATTTTCTTACATGTGTAGTGAAGCGGCTCTGTTGTAAAGGCTAACGTTGCTGGGTTAGCACAATGGCATGTTAGAAAGCACAGCCAAAACGATTTGTCATAAACTAAGTAACAAAAGTGTTAGCCACGACGCTAACGGCATTGATAACTAAGCCGAACGGTGCTGTTAGAAGGTAATATATGTAGTAGAAGTTAACTCTGACAAGCTGTAGGGCAGCTAACATTAACTTTAGCTGTCTCGATGAAGCTCCCAGCTAAGCTCCTATAACTCGCGACACAGTTAGGAAACCAGAACGAGCTAACTATTGATAACATAAGCATTTTGGCTCGGTGGATGTCGATTTTAAAGTCATGTAAAAACTATTTCCCATCCTTCTACCGATTTCCAGCCGCAGCCTGTCACTCCCCCCTGTACTAACTCGGTACGTAACGTTAGCTCACAATGCCTTGTGTTTCTCACTCCAATAACTTATTTTTCATCAGACATGACATGAGAAGAGGGAGATTAGCTAACGTTAGCCAACCTATTTATTAAAAATAAAAAATAAAAATCACATTTGAATAGTAATTTCAGCATTCGAATAGTATTGATTTTTTTACTATTCAAATTATATTTGACTTTCGGAATTCGTTCCATTAAATCTTGCACACTATTTTTTGGTAGCCTTATGAAACACAAAGTTGAACTAGAAAAGGCCGAGAGAGGAAGTGAGGCACAATCTCAAAGCTCTCAATACAAGAGGAAATATTATGTTTTACAGTGTGAGTGAGAGGAAAAGTATGCTAGTAAACATTTGATTAATATCTAACCATTTGTAAGGACACTCCAGATCATGTGAGTTCACATTTGGCTGTATAGTATGTTATAATAATGGCACAGTTTTGCATATCTTGGCATTTAAGAATCTAAGATATCCATGTGTCTGCTTTCCACGTGTGATTGGTGAGACACTTTTAAAATTGTTATTAATTTGACTCTGCTGTTACATTTACTATCGACTAAAGGAGTCAAAGGAACCGCTAACTGTTAAGGAAACGGATGCACTACATCTCAATTTTTTACTACTTAATTTAATTTGGCCAGGCTATTGATATTAAATCATCTCCTAAGGGGAGACATCAGCTGAATCATAATAACCCGGGCAGATAGAGTGTGTATGCAGACCATGCTGCCTCTGTAATAGTCATAGAAATCATGATGACTTTCAAGTTACCAAAGTTTCTCCAAAAAATGTCATAAAACTTTGGTGACACCGTACGGGCCATCCTCTATCTATTATCTCGATGTCAGCACTTCCACGTGCTTATTATCTTTTCAAACCTCTTTGTATTTCAAATTAGACTCTGAAGCCTGTAACTTCCTGCACAAAGCGCATAGGAGCCAATTTAAAACTTGAGTGATTTCCCTCTCCCTGAAGCACACTGGCAGATCTGAAGCTTGAACCAGATCTTTCTTGGAGTAACTCAGTGTTTGCCTTTATATTTGAATTATAACAACGTTTTTTTGAATGAGACAGAATAATCTTGGATATGTCAGAGACAAGCGACTCGTATACGGCTGTGTTATCATTTCATTCAAAAAGTACCCGGGAGGTTTTTACTGACTGCTTCACAAATTCTTACAAGGACTGCATAATGGATTTTTTTCTCCATGTATACAGACACCTATGTGACACTGCTCTCGTTTTGCATTTCAGACTAATTTTAAAACAACAGTATAATACTTAACAGCAGAAAAGCCTGCATAGAGAATATGTGTTAACTGGTACATAAAGGGTCAATTCATTTACACATAGAAACACAATTGATCTATGTCCCTTCCCACTGACCTTGGTGTGTCCAGACCAGACATGAATCTGTTTCTTAGGCAGGTAACACTTGTCGGGAGCATCGGCAGAACGCAGGTTGATGCCCACATCCTGTGGGACGTGGAGGTAGGACCTGCCCTGGTAATCATACATGTCTTTAACTGGGGGGAGAGCAAAAAGAGACAAAATGTCATGTAAAACAATCCTGCAGCATTTGGAAGCATGTTTTTTAAAGTAGACAGGACATGCAGCTTAGTCAACAAGATGTCCTTAAAATAAAATAATTTGATCTATATCATTCCAGGACAACTAAGCAAACTTCATCGGCGGAGGAAGATTGTGTGATATGATCAAACTCGACTTTTCAAATTTTTAAAGATTATATTTTTTGGGCATTTTTAGACCTTTATTTTTCATAGGACAGGTGAAGACATGAAAGGGGAGAGAGAGGGGGAATGACATGCAGCAAAGGGCCGCAGGTCGGAGTCAAACCCGCGGCGTCGAGGAGTAAACCTCTATATATGTGCGCCTGCTCTACCCACGGAGCCAACCCGGCCACCAGTCTAAATTTTTAAGCCAAATGGTCCTTCAAGAATGAAGGTTCAATCTCTAAAGAGATACTGTGTACACTCCACTCACAATACAAACTTAAAACAAATCAGTAAATAACTTCACTGAATGTGATAGCCATTCACATGTCTAAATTAAAGAGGACCACAGTACCATGGAGAATAGTCTTCTCTTCTGCAGGGGCATCTTCCTCGTTCTTTCCCTTCTTCTGCCTCTTGGCTATGATCTCATCCAGCTCTTTCTGCTCTTCCTGTAAAATAAAATGAATCACAAGCTGATAATTGCCAAACAGGGATACAGTGCCGATGACAGACTGGGCAAATTGTAGTCAGTTTTCTCTCAACTGCATGCCCTAGTGTAAAGGGGATTACTCGGGGCTACTCTTTTAGTTTTTCTCTGAAACAGAGCAGAGAGGTGTGGGTGGACTCACAGAGCCATTGGTAATGCATGCTAATAAGGCAGACCATAGAGACCATAGATTAACTATATTAGTGATAGCCAGCATGTCGGTCATATGGCCCAACAGCAATCCCTATTGTCTAAACCTGAAGGGTGGTGTGTTCCATATCAAGTAGAAACTTAAAGTTGGTTAATTATGAAGAGGCGACAATCTCAAACACTCAGCCACAATATTTGTATATTATATTAAACAAAGCATTATTACCTCCGATGGTTTGGCCCCATCTTTCTCGTCTATGTATTTTGCCCATGGTCCAAGGAAGTTGTCAATCTCTCCTGCTTCTCCACCTTTGATCTTTTTCCTTTTCTCTGACTTCTTCTGTCCGCTCTCAAACACAGTTAGTCCTGGAGGAAGAGCCACTAGATATTAGAATTCTGAATCTCCCTAAAACAATATTTCATGCAGCATAAAACATACTAAATACATCTATACAATCAGATGCATACGAACACATTAGAAATAAAGTATGATAGAGGATTACCTTTATTTTTCTCAGCCTCATCCACTGCGCCAATGTAGCTACTACAGGATACCTGGTGTGTGTCAACAGATGGATCTAAAGCATAACCTATTAGCAGAGTGGAGGGAGTTGTAAATTCAGGGTCAATACATTGGCCGCATAATTTGAACCCATCACACAGGTCACAGATGAGCTTACCATAGGTGGAGAAGGTCCTCCTTTGCTGTTCAAACATGAAGTCGTTGAGGTGAGCAGGTTCTGCATAGCCAGACAACATGTTCCTGGGGGCAGCCATCTGCTGGCTTTTAAATGGGTTTATTGGCCCAAACTAATAGGAAGAAATACATAATCATTTATAACACTAAAATTAAACTTCAACGAAGCCCCGCAAGGAACTACTCTCTTGCATGGCCCTTATAAGCACGACTTCAATAACAACAGACTTTCTGATTTATGTAACGATAGATGGATGGATAAATAAATAAATAAATAGGTAGATCACTAGATTCTTTCCAATGGGAAATTGCAGCATTATGTCAGCCAAACTACATAAAACCATGAAATAGAAAGAAAGGACACTCAAGAAGATGGGTAACAAAATACACAAGTAATAGTATATACATATATATAGTAAATAATAACAACTAATCAGCATGACATCAATAACACCAGATATAATTCATGTGATAGTATTTACATTAGAGCTGGTCATATATAATATCAGTAAAAATATGATGACATTTGGGGATGTTACATTGTTAACACACAAAAAAAGTTTGAGATTGAGATTATAATTAGTAATGTGTGTAGACATTCAGTGTTTCATTTCACTAAGTTAGAAGCCTTCTAAACCAGGAAAAGACAACATACACAAACATAAACAAAACGTCGCTTGAAATCTAGTCTCATTTTATATATTAACCCAGCTCTAGATGGCATCTATTTATTCTAAAACTTACCTCTGGTGCAAACATGGTCTCAAATGTCGGGTTGTAGGTGACTTCTTTCAATGAAGGGTCCAGGTGTGTACCAGTCTCAACAGCCTCCTAAAGTGAAGATGTACAGATCAGCGAACGGACCCTCACTGTCTGACTAGCAATACAATATCAAATTGCTGTTTGGTGTATCAGATGTTAGATAGAAACGTTTAAAAACGTTTCCCGCTAACGTTACTTTTATTCGGTAACGTTAACAATTGTTAACTCTACCCACTAAATAATTACGTATTCTGTATTTACCTTTATCAATTAAAAATATATGTCTCATTATGATATTTAAGCAAGTGCAATTATAGTATCCAAGTTTAACAATAACGTTAAGCTAACGTTAGCTAGCTAGCTTGGTTAGCTTACTTTAACGGCGACCTCAGGAGCAGAATTGAGAACAGCCACGGACATCGTGGGTATAGACTTTAGAGGTTTAAGGTGAGCCATGGCGTCCGGGTCCGCTAGGTCCACTTTCTCAACATCTGTATTCAAATTCGACTCATTTTCTGAATCAGAATCGCTACCGTACGAAACGAGGGAAGCCGCGGTGGCAGACATCTTGGATGTTGTGAATTTGCCGGAAGCAGGAGGGCGTTACTTCCGTTTGCTTCTTTGCTTTTGTTATTATAATTAATTACATTTTATTTATGTCTTTTTATATTTACTGTTTTTCTTTCATATATATATATATATATATATATATATATATTTTTTTTTTTTTAATTGTATGTCTTTTTATATCTATGTATTTTGTCTTTTTGTCTTTAATGGAAATATATACATTACAGTTTTCACTATTTTGTGAAATGTTTATTTTAAATAACCGAACACATAATAATAAAATGAAAATGCTCGTTGCTGCCATAAACCCATAGCACAAACCACGATCTCCTATCCTTGACCTTTGTAATGTATAGTCAATATGATATCATCAAGTCATTGCGCAGGAGATCGATTAATTGTGTAATGATATGTTTTATGTACAGCGAGGGTTAAAATAATAAAATCGATCACATCTCTGAAATGGACTGGACAGCCCAAAATGACAGTGAGATAATTAGTCTAGTCTACTGCGAGCGCGCACGTTATCCGCGAGCCTCCCACGAGCACAGCAGCAGTTGCATGGAACGCTTTCTCGCGCCCCAACAATAGAGTGGTAAGTACCATTATCACCGATTATAATGGGGGCATTTTCTTGCGAAAAAACATAATTTCACACACGTTACTTTGGAGAGAACATCTTTGTCGCATAAGAGTAAAACTGACAGATATTTTTTTGTTACGAAACCTGCTGTTAGCTTGACCGGACCAGGTTTGATGCCAATTCCACAAATATCTACCCTGAGATTCCCTTTGGAAAAAAGTGCCTGGATTCTTCTCCGCCGCCGCCTCTTCCACCAGGAGAGTACATTTGATATCAAAGACAGTACAATCATGGATCCGACCCGGGGATTTAAATTCTTGGACACGGTGGCATGCTGTGCTGCTCAGTAAGGATGGGAAGAAAATAAGAGGAATTTTAACATACGTATCAGGTAATTATTTGAACGCTGTGTACTGAAGTCGCATTTTTTACTTTAAAATGTGACTTTAGTAACGTTAACGCATCTCAGCACAGCAGCAACAAACTGCCTTAAAACCGAGTCACCATGTTGTAACATTACACTTAAACTGGAGCTGCTTGACTAATAACGGTCTTGGTAATTCAACACTGCCTGGCCATCTCTTTAACCACGTTAACCCAGTACACAGGTGACAAATGTGGCAGTGTTGACAACGTTAGGACTCCAAAGTGGTCTAAACCCTCAAAAGGACCAATACTATGTTACATATTAAATAAATAAACGCCAAATTTGTAACGGGACCGCGTGAAGAGTGATGAATTGCAAAGCTCCACATCTGCAGGAGCTCCCGCAGCAGCGTCATGACATTCATCCAGCCCTAGGAATATCATGTTAGTGAGAAACCGGAGAGCAAATATTTGCCCTGCAAATTATCTAACGTTATAGAACATGCCACATATCTAATTTTCATGTTTTTTTCGTCATTGGGTTGTGGAGTTTAAGGTTGGTACAGTAATATTAAGCACACCGCTGGCAGCCGCACGACGTGATTTTAATTTTCCCACTAGAATGCCTTGACTTGCCTCGGAGAGATAGGAGCTGGGGTCTATTCCAGCCAGCTTGGTTTGCAGTCATGGGGGATGGTAGCCTTCAGCCCAGTGGAAATCATGCTTTGTGAAATTCGAAACCTTAAAGTGCAGCAAGAAAAGTGGGCATGAGGAACAGTGTTTTGAATGTTGTGATCGGCTTTCATATCTGGTAACAGCTTGAAGATATTCGTTGCATTACGTGATGCCAGTTTGTGTGGTGCTGTGGTATAGGGCTTACATTGAACTGGCCATCTTTTCTGCAGCTTGTCCATAAAACCCAACCAAGGATAGAGTCTTAGGATGCTGCAGGAAACACTTTTGTCTACGCTGAAGCAAGCAACATATTTCATACCTTGCCGCTCAAAATAGAGTAGGCCTAGTAAAGTAAAAGCAGCCTGTTGTGGAAATGTGTGTTCAGATCTGTGGTTGGTGATGAATGAAACAGCTGCAGAGCCATTGATAAAAGTTTATGTACGCTGCTGTGCCTGCTGCTTTTGACAGTAGATGAGTGGGGTTAGTTTGTGCCTCTGATGTATTAAAATGACATCGCATGTATTGATAATACACAAGAGACACAAAGCAGGGCTGAATGGGTGTATATTAGTGACTGCATGTGATTTGTATGAGCTGAAGGATTTTACTTATTTGAATAGTTTATAATGAGGTTAAATAATAATTTCCCCAGGTCAGTTCAGATCAGATCGTTATTGTCTCTCAAGAGGAAATTCTATAGGTCTAGACACCAACTCAATATCAACAAACAGAAAGAGAGCTGCTAGATTATTTATGTTGAAAATGTGAAAGCAGCGCTGACTCCTTTGGATAAAATAGTTGAGAGCCCTTGCAGCTTTTAAATGTATCAGTCTGGCATTCAAACTATCACATTACTGAGTGTAAGCTATAGACCAAGTTTCAGAGCAGCTCAGAGGGAGCATGTATGTGCATAAACATTTGCCATATTGACCCGAATTGAAAGTTTGACATTTCTCGAACCAGTAATCAAATTCACCCTCGTACCCCTGGTATTTTTAAGCTTGCAGGAAAACAAACACAGGTGAAAAGTAGGAAAGTTGAAACATCTATCCACATAACCTGCTCTTTGATACAAGAATCAAAATAGTGCTTGGTTTATCCGACAAATGCCTTTACCTACAGGTGTGTTTGAAAATAGAGCTGCACATATTGCCATGGTTTTATCTTGTGCGGTTTTTGAACTCTTTGCTGTGAGGGATGACATTCCTGCAGAGTTAGCAGTTCTCATGTTTTTCTCTGTTTCAGAGGCCCTCGTGATAGAAGAGCTTTGGCATACTCCTGCTGTGGCTTTTGGACCTCTCTTAGTTGTTGACAGTGCTCTGATCCTCTGCCAGTCTTTGACTTTCTCATGCTAGTAAGAAGAATATCTAACTTTCTGTTGCTCACTTGTGTTATATTCCACATAGGTGGAGAGGGGTGATTGGAGGACACAGAGTAACATAGGGCATAATGAAAGAGTGTGTAGAAAGAAAAAAGGAAAAGAGATGAGAGTTGTGTGTGTGTGTGTGTGTGTGTGTGTGTGTGTGTGTGTGTGAGTGAAGCCTCTTAACGTGCCATTTAGTGGAGCCACAGACAGACCTCCTATCTCCCAGCTGTTAGGATGCTCCAGAGGCTCCGGCACACAGCAGCTATTGTTCTTCCTCTTGGCCAGGCCACAGCTCTATAATACTGCCTCTGTCCCTGGTCTGAACTGGCCTGACAGGGGGACACCAGGGCTCAGTTAGCCTGTCTGACTGGTGCTCCTTGTGTCTTACTGCCACTGCCTCCACCACCTCCGTCCCAGCTATGTCCATGTATCTGCCCCTCCTTGGTTGTGACTTAATGCTCTCTAAGACAGTTCACAGTTACTATTCCGTGACTCTTCTCTTTCTTGCATGTTTCTCTTCTTTTTTACAACTTAAAGGATAGGAGTTGTCATAGCGTGCCCAACCTTATCACAACACTTAATGTTTCTGTTCTGTGTTACATCAGATATTATTGTATTTCTTTTTTTATCTTACTCTGGAACAAAGGTATTTGTTATATTTCTGAACACAAACATGTATTAAAGTTAACGATACTGTGGGAAATGAAATCCATTAAATGAAATTCAAGATTTTCTAGAACCTCAAACACTTTTTGAGAAGTACCATTTGTTTTTCTGTGATGATCACAGAACACCATCATTTGAACTTTGTCCTCTGTATACCCTTACAATATCATACAGAAAAGTGTTACATTATCTCTTTATATACTTATTTATTTCTTTAGTATACTTTTTACTTTTTCTCACTCTCCTCGCAGTGCTCAGTCTCTTATTATCCACCTGATCTTTTTCCTCATCTCTCTTATAGTTGCCACTCTGGATCTTTTAGCCGCTCTGTGTCATTCTCTCACTGTCACCCAGGGGAAGAGATAGAGTTGACAGGGTCTCTCAGTGAGTTGACAGGGTATCTCTGAAATAGACCCGTCTGATCGTGTCTCTGCCACTGCCAACAGAAGACAAAAACACAAAAGCCCCATCTGAGCTTAGAGCTGCCCCTACTCAACTGTGGGAACTGAGCTTCATCTCTTTATCTGCCCTCTTCTTTCATTTTTGTCCTCCCCCTTTCTCTCTGTCTCAAGTTGAAAGTACCGCCAGCAGTTATTTTCTTCTTCTCTGTCACTTGCTCTGTATTTTATTAGTCTGTTTGCTTCCATATCTATACAGAAGGTCCTTACTCACTGTGATGAAACACCTCTGCTGACAACTAGTTAGACCGCAGCTGCATGAATACATGCAAGAGTTCTGTCACTCACCCCATCACTTTAGGCTCTGATGAATTTTAGAAAGGATTCGTCCTTACTTTACAACGTTCAGCTTAGTGGGTATTTTGTATGTGCCAGTTGCAGCTTGACGAATAGAAAAGGTATGCTCATGCTTTCCAGCTTTAAAAATAAATGTATTTGTTTAGGCTGAGAACGTTAGTGTCATTACATAAATATGGTTCAGAGCAGACAACACACTGCCAAAGCAGAAAATGAGAAGGGGGGAAAAAGGTTTAACCCTGCAATATTGGCTTAAAATATATATTGTTAACAGATGACTCTCTCCTCATGACTGTTTCCTGCAAACTGACTAAAGAAGCCCTCACGACTCGCCAGTCAGTAGCCAGGTATTTGGGAAATGGAGCACCATGGTGTCCTGTAATTGACCTAGCTTATTCTCTCAGCCGAAAGCCAAAATGAGCTTCACAATGGGCTAAACTATGGACTGTTAAAGCCACTCCCCAGGTGTCATGTATTAATTTGGCTGGTACACATAGTCTGATACCTTTCTCAGCACAATGTTGCCATGGTTTGCTCCAGGAGTAAATGGGATACAGGGCTCCCCTCAGTAGCTGTTGGCCCAAGCACTTACAGTATGTGTGTTTGTGTGCAATGTCCATGGTTAGGGTAGTCTTAGTGTTTATATTAGCAAAACAATGCACTGTTCCTGGCTTTTAGGTCACAGTGTATTTCTGGCCTGTGTGTAATCTAGCTCTAAATGCTGCCAACTGAAATCAACATGATCTCTATAGCTGCACTCGGAGCATGTGTATATTTTCCTAGATTTGAATATGTAAAGTTAATCAAAACAGTGAATTCCACACGATGGGCAAAACAGCATACAATATATTTCCCCTTTTTCCTGTCACTCCCTCTCTTTGAATTTCTATGCGCTCTTTTCTATCCCTTGATTTCTGTCTTCCTCTGTTCCCTTCTTTCCTCTCTTTCACTGGTGGGTTCTTATTGAGCTGGAACGGCTGATGCACCGGTGGTCATGGTGATGTGTGATGATTGATGGAGGCTGGAGAAATGGGAGGCACGGCACGTTTATCCAGTCCTCCACTTGAATCCTTATGTCACGACGGAGACGTCCATATTCAATTACAGACACGCTGCATTTTCATTAGGATTTTCATAAGCACTCATTTTTCTTCTCAGTTTTTCTCCGTGCACTAGGTAGGAGTACAAGGACTAGCAAAGAAGAGGGAAAGAGGGAAAGACAGTGAAGGATTAGGGACAAGAACGAAGTAGAAAATAAAAACTGCAATATGCTGTTGTTTCAGGCACAAAATGTACCACACAATTATTTTGGTTTATATCTAGCTCAAGACTGTTGTTGCAAAAAACACCCCTGCTCCTATCTTCCTTGTGATGTTTGTCTACTATAAACTAGAAAAACAAAATAAATGTTATAAAATAGTCTTTAAAAGAGAAATAGAGCAAGGTCATGGCTTCTAAAGGGATGTCGAAGGGAACAAAAGAAAGTGCTGAGAAAAGAGAAGGAGAGCAAGAGGGGAAGTGGCCTTTTATCGCCCCGGTGTGTTTGTCCACAATTTCACAGCAGGGGTGCCTGCGCACACAGACAACTGCTGCCTTCAATTAGGAGCCAATATTTGGCTGTTCATTTACAGCTCACAGCGAGGATCCAGCTCCACTTTGTATTTGTGCGAGGCCCGAGCACAAGGCTCGTCTGATTCGTGCTGGATAAAAGCCCAACAGGGGCTGCGAGTGTACACTTCTCTTCCATTTCAGAAGATCGGAAGTAGAAGCAAGCTCGCCTTCCTTTTGTCTTTTGATGGTTAGCAGGAAATGCCAGATTCACTTAAATTTTCAGCAAGAAAACCCACTCTAAACTGTTTTACTCAGCAATCACTTCATCTGTGTTATCAATGCTTAATATACAGCATGCGGGCAGTCCACCAGGACAAATCATTGCTTCAGAGCACAGGTCAGATAGAGGTAAGGAAATTCTTCCTGGTGAAAAAAATAAGCATCTGCTAAAGATAGTCAGTAGAAGGAGGTTGTGGTTCAGTGAAAGATTACAAACTGTACTCTTCCTCCTTCATTCAGTGGTGTGCCAAAAGGAAATGTAAAGTTTGTGCTTTTATACTCTCATGCCTATCTACACAATGTTGAAATTTCAATGACATGAGGATGAAATAAAGCCATTCTCTCACATCAAGCTATGGGAAATTGTCTGCGATACACAGCAGTCCCTTACATAACTGTCTTTCATTTAAAGACACATGCCCACACCTTGGAGTGGGCCTAAGCTCCTATTATATTATATTATATTATATTATATTATATTATATTATATTATTACATTTGTACTCCTTTACGTTGATACTGAGATCAGTCTACAGATAATGGTCATCTTTTTTAACTCTGAGAGTGCCCATAGGTATCGTCTCTTTGTCCTTGATCTGGAGCAACGGTACATCAGTGTGTCTATAGTGTATGCACGAGTTGACGTGTATCTCTCTGCATCCTTTTTAGCATTTGTGCTGTTGACTGTGTAGCCAGCCAGTGAGCTGTACCTGTGAACCATCTTCCTCTTGACTTAGCACTGCTGGCTATCAACTGGCCCAATGCAGACCTAGCTTGGGTCACAGATGCAAAAAGGACTGACATCACTCAGAGCTCAGTGCGGTGGCAGTGCGCATGTAATGCTGACTGATTTGAGTAGGTACTTGTAGTGGAAATATGTCTTTTTAGTTATCATGTCAAAATGATATCCATTTGTAAGGTGGATTGTGGTGAAACTCTAAAAGTTGATCAACAACTGAGAAATGTTGATTGGGTTTGTCTGATTGACAATTTCCATTACTGTCTAACTATCACTTCAGTACATTATGCATTTGCATTCACATTTACTTTCATTGCATAACAGCAGCAAGTAGATGAAACAACTGTGGCACTAGAAGTTCTGACATCTTTGCTGTAATTTGGCATGCAAATGTACAATTTAGGGCTGAATTCTGAATCCTCATGTAATAATAATGTAACAAGACATGGATGCTACCTGAGGACCTTAGGAACTGTGATTGCTCTGCTTTATTTTTTCTTCTACATAGCTCCAGTCCTTAATCCTTGGTAAATCCAGTGGAACACTAAATCAACAGCACTTACTTTTACTTGTTATTTGCTCAGTCCTTCCATCCGTGCATAAGGAGAGAGGTGCACTTCACTGACTACATGCAGGGTGCAGCTCAGATGGTGGGTGTGTGCCAGTGCACCCGTTTCATGAATAATACAGACCTCTTCAGGGACAGACTCTGAAATAGAATCTGAAACTAGGAGAAAAAAACTTAGCCTATATGATACAGATGTACTATGTCCATCCCAAAGTGTGGTAAATAAAAAAGACACTTTGTTTTTGTTGCAACCAGAATGTATACCCCCAAAATGCCCTATTAATATGACAGGTGCCTATTTAAAGTCAATAACACAATTTAGAAATCAACATTTACTGATAATCAATTAGAGGCAATTACAGAAGTGTGTGTACAAAAACACACAAACGTCCATACACACATTCCATTGTGAGCTGTGAAAGTTGTGCAGCAGGAGTCCCATGGACTGCAGTAATAGGGATGCTGACGTCTGGCAGGTAGTGTTATTCAGGGCTTGTTTGGGTCCTTCTGCAAACCAAGATACCGAGAGGCAAAAAGGGCAAGTGTGAGGACGTGATGGGGCAGCGGTGTCTCCATCTTTAAATTAGGTTAACCGTTTCGATTGATTCTAACACTCCCTTTGTGAACTGCATGCATACTATAGCTTAAGATAAACCGTATAAAGCAAAATCTCATAAAGGGCACCAAACTACTCCCTCTTGCAATTGTGTGTTTTTGTGTGTATGTATGTGAGTCTTAATCATCCCTAGCTGGCTAAATGCCAGATTAGTGTTGGGAGTTAAACGAGCTTGGTATGAGATGCCTGGAGGAAAACCTCCTCCTCCAGCTAAACAGTAAAGCAGCAGCACCCATGGGTCAATCCAGCAGTGTAGGATAAGGTCAAAGGTCATTTCATTATTGTGTGTGCTTATATAAATGTTAGTGCCGACTTGGGGCAAGAGCGTTTGTGTAGCTTAGCCCCAGGAGGACAGATAGGTGCTGACAGACAGGCCTGACCTCACCGCTGGGTCTTCTGCCTCTGCTGCTGCAGAGCCTCTTCTTTTTCCATCGGCCTCGTTCTCCATTATTGTTTACAGGCATCCTGTGTGTTTATTCTCTCTGTCTTTTTTCTCTCTGTCTCCCTCCCCTCTCCCACTGTCTGTTTCTTGAGTGTCTATATACCATATTTCTCTGCTTCCTACTTCCTACTTCCTGGAGCTGCACAATCAGTGCTGACTGCTTCCAATGAGGCTAATGATGACTGCCAGTTTTTTTTTTTTGGTCAACATAATGTATCAGTTAGGCATTAGCAGTGTCTGGGGCTGGACCAGATTTTTTTATGCAGATTTACAGTGAGTTCAAACAAAGGTAACGTTACAACGGAATGGAGGATGCTAAAGGAGTGGGGCAGTTGTTCACCAGGCCAGATGTTGCCTGGAGCTTCAGATAAAATGTTCCAAATGCACATGGATTAAGAATAGACATAGAGAACATCTTTGGAGGTTAATTTCAGAAAGTCATGCCTTTTCATTTCACCCACGTTGTCTAATAGTCCCATTGTAAGACACTTAAGACCTGTTTACATATTGCCATTGCATTTTGTATTTTATTCTAACAGTAACAAATATTTTTGTTGATTCTTTCTTGTATTTTGCTTTTGTTAACCTCTCAGGCATGCTTCTCAAGCCCTCAATTGGGGTAAAAAATTACTCAAAAGTTTGAAGAACTTGTAGTGAGTGGTGGGCCAGAGTACTTAAGGGATTTGAGTTCTGAATCATGTATAAACAAACTGAAGTATCTATATCTGATCAGTATCTGGAGCTACTTCAGTACTTAGATGTAGGGCCCTCATGTGTGAGGAAAAGGAAGAGGTGGACTATGAGCAAGCAGAGTAGGTGTTCATCTAATTGCAACAGGACTGTAAGAGCACTTTCCGTTGCGGAGCGATGCAACAGTGACTGACTGACAAGGGCATGATGACTCAGATATGCTCACACACACACACACACACACACACACACACACACACACACACACACACACACACACACACACACACACACACACACACACACACACACACACACACACACACACACACACACACACACTCTCTCAGGGTTGCAGTGATGAAGGGGACGACAGACAAGCCAAAGTCTGACTGACCAGGAAAGATAACAAGGAATTGTGTAGGAGCAGTGATAACAGTTGCTGTGGATTCTGTTTCGTATGCTCTCACACATACACACCGACCTCACTTCATACTGAAAAAAAGGCCGGCAGCTTAAAATATGCCCACTGATAAGACGGAAAAATAGAGGCAACCAAGGGGAAAAAATAGGGGAGCGAGAGGCTTTGTACCTGCAGGAAGAATTGGAGTTGCTTCCCTTTCAAGATGTGTCGATTGGGGACGAGCAAAAAGCCTTACAATGCCTTGTGACAGCCAAACGCAAGAGGGAGAAAAGAGACTGAGAGGTGCTTTTGTCTCCGTCCCCTCTGTCCCATTGTCACCCATATCACCTTCACCAGAGACGAGACTGCATTGGGCTTGATCTAGGCCTAATGATCAAATCTATATTTTTGTGTGTGTGTGTGTGTGTGTGTGTCAGCTGTGTAGATGTAGCAATGTATGTCTCTCCTGTCTTGATAGTGATCCTCTGGACTCACATACACATTACTCCCCGTCTAAATGCGGATTGAATAATGCAGATATTAAGTTACATCTCATCTTGCTCCTTGTAAAAACTGCCCGGCAGGCACTGCAAATCTGTGTCTTTATCATTTTTCAATATAATGGCAGAGTAAGTGGATGGTGGAGGCCTTAATTGAGTCAATCTTCTACAGTGCTGTTAGACCGTATTTTGTCTTCTTTACCTGCCCTTCACTCCATAGAGATTCATCATTTTCCTCCCACCTCAGCTCTCTTTCCATTTTTATGCAGAAAGTGTCTTGCCTAGCAGTGGCATTTTTAAGCATAGCTGTCAGAGCTGTGTGTGTGTGTGTGTGTGTGTACGAGTGGAGGGTGCTGAGATGTCATGAGACACAGGTCACATGATGCCTGCAGCTGACCCTTTGACCCCTAATGAGCATGCTGTTTCTATAGATGGAAAAAGTCCCTGAGGACAGTGACCAACCGCTGCCTGCCACTGTGGCACCGCCTCGCTCTCAGTTTATGTGCCAAAGTGTGTGTGTTGGCAAAAAGACTGTGATTTATAGAATTCATAATTTTTAGACCTGTTTAATAAATAGCTAGATGCTATTTTAGTTGTTTTTCCTTCTAAATGTTTAATAATATCAGCTGATAGTAGCTTACAATTTGTGTACATGGCAACCCGATTAACAAGAAATTAACAGTGAGGTCATTTAAAAAAAACAGTATTTCCATGACATAGTTAGCTCACCAAAGACGAGTTTGTTTTTCAACTGTAAAAATACTAAAATAGTAGCACACACATGGTAACACAGCACGCACACCCCCCAACCAAAAAACGAGTGACTATCAGACTATCGTTAGCAGTTAACCCAGTAGCACACACAGTCTATGGTAGACACACAGGCACACACACCCTGAGCTGAAAAAGAGTGACCGACAGCACAAAGCACACACAGGTAGGGTAGCCGATTGGGGCTGAAAGACTCAAAGGTACATTTAGTGACTGCTATTTTGCATTTGTTTCTATTATTGTGGCATTTAACAGTTGTTTTTTTCATGTATTTATCAGACGGAAGGAGCTAAGAGAGCTTGTTGAACCTATTGAACTCGCATTGCTCACACAGTGCGGGGGTGAATGAAATTACATTGATGCTATGCGCTCTAACGTTAGTAGTAGCATATTTTTTAAATAGTAGGGGAGGGGTTATGTTAAGGATGACTACAATGCGTCATCGAACCATCAAACCGTGATTTCAAGCCAGAAAATCCCGGACACAGAAATGGTGAAAAAAAAAAAAAACGGCCTAACTCCACAATTCAGTACTGTACAGTTTAGTCTTTTCACGTTTTTTAACACATATTTTCTAACATGTATAATGTGTTTAGAAAGAAATACCTGATTTTGCTTTACCCAGACTTAAAAAAAAACACAGAATTCGGTATTGATGGGCTACAATGTGCACTGTGCAGTATATTAGAATACAGTATCGCAACATGCCTGCTTGTGTGTGCATTGAACTGTACCAGCTGTGTTTTGTCTCATTTGAAATGGCTCTCTGGCACTCCCACTGGCCTTTTCACAGCAAGGGCACCTTCACCATCCACCTGGTCTGCCAGCACTGTGCTCCCTGAGTCTCATGCACAGACACAGACTGCCATTGCCCACAAACTCAGGAGACAGCCTATGAGCGCTTTGCACAGCTGCCCTGGGCACTGTGTGATCGGTCCAATTTATCGCACAAATCCTCCATGATTCCTCTCTTGTCTCTCTTCCTCACATATCCACCTCTCAGCTGCTGCCAAGTTCCACTCTGTTCACTGAATAGCTATGAATAGGTTGTTTAATCTGTTGTTGGGGTGTAATTGACCCTGTTCTATCAGCATTGTTTTACAAAACATGGTGGCTTTCACAGTGCAGCAGTGTGTGTGAGACATGCCTAGATTTTGGTTTCATAGTTGCAGCATGTAAAAATGTGGAAAGTTTGATTTCAAAAACGGATTTCAACTGTAGGGAAAAAAATCCCACTTTTGCAATTTGTTGTACCAAAAAAAAGTGATGTTGCTGTTTTTAAAATTGGTCATTGTCATCCTTGGTTTACAAATTGACAGTTTGTTAAGATATTTACAGATTGAATCCTTTTTTAATTGACATGTGTTGTCTCTTGAGGCACTGGTTGTTTTAATTAGAAATAAATTAAATAGAGACCTCATTTATTAGGTTTGGAGTAAATTACATGTGCCACATTACATGTACAGTGGAAAGAAAATAAGTTGATCGATAGCAGGTTACTATTAAAAGTGTCCAGGATATGGTCGGCACCTTTTTGAAGTGAAAGTTTTAACAGTTTTTTTCCCCTCCTGTGTTTACACATTTTCTTCTTTTGCAAGAGGCAGTGGTGCATGAGGGACTGAAATACACTTTGCCTCTAAGCTACATCATCCCACTTTAAAACCGCTTTTCTTCTCATTCTCTTACCATGACACATTTTTAAATGTAGATCAAAGGAAATTATTGGAAGAACAATTCATCCACAGAGTGCTGAATTGAAACTGGGTAGATTGATAAAGGGGGTGATTACATTACAAAAATGAAAAGGTGAGTGCTTAAAGGGCACTTCAGATGTGGGAAAGCAGGGTGCCATATCTTTACACCTAACGTGTTCTTGCTTTTGACATGTTGCCCTCTGGGATATTTACAGATGAATGTGAATGACTACATCACAGTGCACTGGGCAGTATTAAATCACAATACCTACTCTATTGCAATATATTGAAAAGTTGCGGTATCAATGAGGTATCAGCTCTTGCTCCCCTCATAGAAAGCCTCTCTTGTTTGTAATGCTGCCTCTCTGCCCTGCAACACAGAGCCCCTGGCATTAATCTCAATGAGAGAAGAAGATGATCTCTCCTTGTCCCCTGATGACACCCACACACTTTTTTTGGGTCTTTTTTTTTAATGTGCCTCAAGCTGCCTCCTCTTTCTCTTTGTCTCATTCTCCCTCTGTGTACTGTCTGGAATATCCATCTCTGCCCAGGAGCTTGGAAATGTTTTGTAAGATGCAACAGAAGGCAAAGGGCTTTTTAAGATGTATAACTCACATTTCCCATGCAGAGAGAAAATACATTTAATAGTGCACAGGTACTATCATTTACCTGGAGAGACTGGGTCCATCGTCTGTGACAAAGCACAGTTGTGTCTTCTTAAGGATTTTTTTTAAAATTTACTACCAGATGAGGGGACATGATGAATGAAACGTTGCAAGTTTCATTTTGGCAGGCACGTCTACTTAATCTAAGTGTTTTGCCCTCCTAACAAGCCTCTTGGCTGGCCTGAGTAGCACTCCTGTGTCTTGGGATTGTGAGCATGTCCTTCATGGAGTTCGTATAATGCAATTTACCTCACAGGCCAAACAAGTACAGTACGAGCATGCAGACATTTATTATTGAGCAGCAGGCTTTTATTATTCATACCAGTGGGTTTCTGTGCACTCAGCAGATAAACTTCTTTGAGTCTCTGTTTGTTCATCAGACACTCTGCTCATTGATGTTGGCACACAGACGTCCATGAATATTTAGTTGTGGATGTCGTCTACAATGGCATAAAGCATGTTTGCTAAATGAATGTCTAAAGCAATCTAAGCTCTTTGTGAGAAAATTCAATGTGGGCTGTGTCCAACTACTCACTCAGTATACGGTTCATCGTTGATCATGCTCTGAATGTAAAGCATAGTGGACAGGAAGCCACTGTTGAGTCACAGGGATTTCTTTTCATACACAGAAGATATTTGATGAATGGAAAGCTCAGATCCTTATCTTCTCCAAAGACCTGTAGGAAGGATGAAAGACAACAACAGCGTGTTTTATGGCTGCACAAAGATGAACATCTCTATAGCTGTTTAATTCCACACACAAATAGTATTGCAATGGCAGTATCATTTGTGCTACATATGGGCACAGTTTTTGCTACATTGTTAATTTGAAAAAAAATGGAGATAATACAGAAAAGAAAATCTCCAACCGATAGCAGCCAGGGATTGTGATTTTTGCATTTTCAGCAGTCAGTATTGCAGTTGGTATTTGTTTTCTTGTTGTCTGAAACAACTCCTAAAACTTGTTTACAGCTGCCTGGCAACATTATAACAGCCCAGGATGCCAGCCAGCCGATGGATCCGTGCCATCTGAGTACCTGAGTACCATCCGAGTGCCAGCGAGCTAGGATGCTCACTTTTATCAGTGCTGGCTGTCAGGAGGAGAAGCAGGGCGTAGTGTTAAATGACTGCCCTGCTTGATTGGGACCTCTAACTGTCTAACATGTACTTGAGAAATGGCCATGGACTGACTCGAGCGCCCAAACCACAGAGCTGAGGTAGTGGGAACACAACACAACACAGAACAGCCTTTGTTTATGCGCAAGTTAGACGGCATGTCAAAAACAATGTCATGAAAAAATACAGTGCACTCAAAAATTCTGAGTTATCGAGCTGAAGAAATAAGTTTATTATGTACCCGTATCCCTTGCCACAAGTGCCCTGTAAAGTTTCCGACTACCGGCAAACCTAGTTAGCATAACTGTCTGAGCCCAACCTGACAGCATTAGTTCTGCAGGTGTATTTTTAGCTCGACAACAAGAGGTCTGTGCATGCGTGTGTGTGTATGTGCTTTTATAGCACCTCAGTGGTGAGGGCCTGCAAGGTGTCATCTCACTGCTGAAGGGGTGCCGGCTGGTACAGAATTTTAATTGGCAGGAAGACACATTGGCACATGCCACGATATGTTCTGCCAACATGATCTGCTGTGATTGGTAAGGAGGGGTGTGTGTGTGTGTGTGTGTGTGTGTGTGTGTGTGGCATTGGCCTACTATTTGCATAGATCTTTGATAAGAACTTCTTCCAACCTCATTTGCTTTCAGAGAATTTCAGTGATTTTGTGCATGTTATTTCATTCTGCACATGTGCACCAGGGACCTCTTACTGTGCAGAGGCGCCAGCTCTCCTCTCCTGTCAAATCCGACAGTCTGTTCCTACCAGCAGCGGCAAAGCATTAGGACTAGGGTAAGCTCAAAATCCACTAGTTTGTACAACATGTCTTCTGACTAAGTCTGAATGCAAAAATGTTCATAGCTGCGGCCAAAGCAAAGTTCAGCATTAGGCCTTCTTCCTAACATTTGATCAGAGTCCACAAGTCTTTTCCATCTTCCCAAGGACATCTCATTTAGTTGAAGCCACAGGAAGACATCAGCATTTTATCTCAAAATTTGTGATAGTTTCAGGCCGTTTTTTTAAAGGAAATGAAGATAAAATGTTATCCTTATGTGCCAATGAGAGAGAAAATAAACAAAAGAACAAATACCATTTATAAATGAAAAGCTGCCTCGTAAAAATAACAAAACATCATCAGACAACATTTTTCTGTTTAGTCTCCGTAGTCGCAAAGGAAACTAGCTGAAAGAAATGGAAGTCTCCTTGATAAGTTTTGAGTTTGACAACATATGAGCTGCGGTAGCTGTCTTGCACTGCATATCTGCATTACTGATTTAAACCAGCTGCTGGTAAGCTTTGTCAGTTTGATCTCTGCCATCGGCTGCTGTGGCTCTGCCAGTTTCTCTGATTAGATGTCTGTCTTTTTTTGTTTGCAGCTGTTCATAGTGTCGGAACAAACCAAGTCCACAGCTGTAGCGTATGAGTTCCCAGAATCACCAGAAAAAAAGGACAAAATGTTCAGGCTGATTTTACATGGAGAATGCAACCATCTTCAAGCTTTGAGTTGGCTCTGAGGAAGGGTTTTAGAGAGAGAACAGCACATTATTGTTAATTTGAAGGCTTTATTTTAAGTCCTAGAGTAACAGGGTTTCTGCACATCTTGAAAAGTCTGAAAAAGGCCTTGGAATCTATTAAAAAGTCTTTAGATGTAATTTACAAAAGTCTTAAATATTTCCTTGTGCCTTCTGCATACAGTAATGTGTCAAAAAAAAAATTGGTATCTGGTCACAGGCTGTTGGGAAGTGTTATACACCTATAAACTAAAAGTGGGATTGTTGCGACAGAAGATTATGCGCGCAGGAGGCTGTTCAATCCTTTTTTGTGGCGTTTTAGTCAGCACCACCAGACCTAAAGCAAACCCCCGTCATATAGCTAGCTACAGTCTCCACAGCAGGATGCACATCGTCCCATAAGGGGCAAATGTCGATTTTAGCATACATTTAAATAAACTTAAGTGAATTATCTATCCATTTATGTTCTGCTGTTTATGCAGGTCAATTAGTTTGATTATTATATCATTAGGAGGTATTGGTACTGCGGGGAAGTACTGGGGTCCGTTTCAGAAAGCAGGTTTAGTGAAAACTCTAAGTTTGTTAACCCTGAGATGAGGGAAACTCTGGGTTTTCTGTTTCAGAAAGGGAGGTTAATCAAACCTGAGAGGGAGGGGTAACTCCAGCCCGTTTCAGAAAGAGAGGTAACTTAACCTCAGAGTCAGTTACTATGGTAACTGAGTCTGTGAACCTAACCTGGTCGGGAGCAGGTTTTCTTCAAGAAACCCAGAGTTTCTCTCAGTCTCCTCCCTCTGACACAGTGCGCTTTCATGCCCTCATTCATTCATTCGGTCTGTATCAGGCGCATTTTAGCGCAGTTTGTTATCTGCATGAATAAAAAAAACGTATTGGTTTATGGCCGATTATAAAACGTTTTTTTCTCAAACACATGTCCTTTTGTCGACGATCCAGTTGATGTAAAAGCTGTATTACTTCACAGAGAGTTTACGTCGGGAGATGATATTGAGTCCCGACTAGATGTATTTTCATTTCCACATAACCGATTTGAGAGGTATTTTCTTCACAGTCGATCAGATATATACCTTATCCGTCCTCATATCACTAACATCCACCATCGTGGACATGCTTTTACCAGCAGATTCTTTGTGTCTCGCATTACGTTTTTTGCTAACGGTAGGTTTCTTTGGTGATGCGGATCATATTAGTAAAGCCACTGTATGCAGAGCCGTCAGAAGAGTGAGGCTCGCTCTGAAACGTTTTTTTTTAAAACTTTTTTGTAGTGTTCCCTGGACACAAACCAGTGAGAGCCATTTAAAAGAATGGAATTATTATAAATTATATTTCTGTTAATGATCATGGTGCTGCAGGCTCAGAATGGGATTAGCTTACTTTTTTGCCCGCAGGATTGCACCTAAATGAAATTATAGGTGTAATACCATTCCAGTTTTCCCCAGTAATATTATAGGTTACCTGTGATTAAATATGAAATTAATACACTGTCAATGCTTACGCATTGACTCGAGCAGCAATGTTCTCCCACACCAATTCTCGCTATTTTACAGCAGCCGCGGTGTTGCTTTTTTAACGAAATACATGTTCGGACTCTCTGTATGTGCGCATGAGTATTTCCAAAGCCCGTCTACGGAAAGCCGTTCCACTCCCTATTCAGCCCCATTGTACCTACTTTGGTTGCAGTTCCACCAGAGTTCCACTGGGGGTGATCACGGTCCAGTGCAAAATGAATGGGACCCTATGGAGCTAGACAGCTAAATTTGTCTTTTTCGCCTTATTGTCGGTGAGAAATCTCAGATTTGAATGTAGTTTTTGCAAATTCAACATGGATTATAGGTCAAAAGTTGAATGAACGAGTACTTATGCCCTTTCGATTTGTTACAGGTTGAGTCGTTGTTGCCCATAACACGCTAGCATTCTGCTAATGAATGCTGATTGGTCAGTAAAGGACTGATTACGATCGGAGATCCCGCTTGACGGCATCCGAAGCAGAACCAGAATGTCAGAGTGAATATTTCGGCGTGGTCTTTAAAACATTAGCAAACCTCTTTGTAGCACGTGTATTGACAGGGAGAGCCTGACCTGTCAGCTGTGTTGTCGATGCCTCGAGAGAAAAAAGGAAGCGACTCAGAGCTTGCCGTAAAGCAGAATCTCTGGCCGTATATGTGTATGACGTCATTGACATTTTAAAAGGCTTTTTAGAACAAAAAAGCCACTTTAAAAAAATCTAACACCCAGCAGTGTGTATTTTCTTAGCCTCCCCTTTCGAATGCAACATTCAAATTACTAAACAAAAAATTATATCCTGAGAAAAGAGGATTTTGAGGGGTATAGCTCCATAGAGTCCCATTCATTCTGCACTGGCCTGTGAGCACCCCCTATATGGAACTCTGGTGGAACTGCAACCAGTTCAGAAGCCTGAAGTAACGAGAGAGTGGAACTTCTTCCCATATTAGAAATTCTTTGGTATTTCCGCCGACCAGTTTGTTTGTGGTTGTTGCCATGGTGAATCGTAGTATCATGGCTCCATTCATGCTGCCTTTTTATTGTGGTGGTGCACGCGCTTAACTCTGAGTCAACCTACTCCGAGTTGATTGAACCAACTCAAATCAGCTGTTCTGGAACCGAAAACTCAGAGTTTCCCATCTCGGGGTAAATCAACTCAGAGATCAGGGTTAGGCTCAGAGTTTGTTAAACCTCCTTCCTGAAACAGACCCCAGAAAAAAAGTTACGATAAATAATAATTTTCATACTTTGGACAGCATGGTCGTAAAACAGGTATTAAATTGCCTTCTGTGTGGTGAACGCTGCAGAAACCCTGCACTCAGTGTGCAGCCATTGGTTAGAACCAGGCTCCTAATCCGTGCGTGGTATTGGATTCTGTGTCATGGTGATCCAGAGAGAAAATCAGTTGGACAAACTCTTCAGACCATGAATTTTACAACATCTAATGATGAGATCTCTCTTGTTTCAGAAAGCTGAGGTCATTTCATTTCAATTCCAACCCGCTCCCTGTGTGGTTTACTGCTCGTTTCTTTCTCTGTCGCTCCTCTTTTTTTCTTCTTCCAGCTTTACAGAACCAGTGACTGTGATGGCAAACTGGGGCTAAAATTAAAATTGCATCACTGCTGGATATTAGTTGTTTTTTGGATATGTGTAGTTGGTGGTCTGTTTGCTTTTTTCATGCTTTCTCAGTAGAATGATTCACCTCTTTTTCCATAATTTGCAAAAAGAACTCTACAAGAAATACTGGTTGCTTTTGTATAGCTCTGTGTGTGTATTAAATCGTAGCTGATGGTGTAGAAGTGTCTGTCTTTACCGTGCCCTCCAAGTAAAAGGCCCTTGACCTGCTTCATACTGAGGGGTCCTTGGCTATATTGTGTGACAGTGTGATTAAGTAAATGCTCTATTAGGATTCATTAGAGCTTCTACTTGGACATATTGTCCTGAGTGCAATGAGCCGCACCAGTGGAGGCCCCCTACTCTCCACTGGCACGTGCCGTCCCTCACCCTGCTTTGTACTCGCACACAATGGATGAGCAATCCCAGATCTCCCTCTTATTCTCTCTCATATTGCATTCATCAGTGGCTATCACTGCTTCATCACCCTGATCTTAGCCCATTCATTATTTTTTTTCCACCTTCTTTGCCTTTGCTTCCCTTGGGATGATATAAAGTGACCAATGACATCCCACTGCAGC